>NC_055958.1:31181842-31201842 GCF_018492685.1 Alosa sapidissima | reverse complement strand
TAGCAAAGAAATGAAAAACACATAAACGTTAATAAGGAGTCTGATTAAAGGTGCTCTAAGCGATGTTAAGCGGTTTCTAAGCTAAAACATTTTTTGTCACATACAGCAAACATCACCTCACCGTTCGCTAGCTGCCTACACTGTAAAAAAACACGGTCTCTGTTGACTGCCCAGGCTCCAAAAACGGCAACAAAAACAACTTGGTCCAGCCTGGACCATAAAAACATAACAAACTGTTCCAGCCAATCACTGACAAGATGCGCGTTTAGGAGAGTTTCAATTGCATGGGAGGGAGGGGTAGGGAGTAGCGAGCTAGCTCTCTGTTTTTGTTTGAACGTCAACAGAAGTGACGTTCCCCAACATCGCTTAGAGAACCTTTAATACACTTCATATGACTTACAATTAACCATGGATCTTCATGGATCAATTCCTATCATGAATTAATACCATGCTAATTACAACAATAAGTGGAAACAACTCCAGTCAATATTGTCCAGTCAACATTTTTTTGGGGTCGATGATGTGTGAGGCTAAGGATTTTTGATTATAACATAAATATTAACCACAAGAAGCTGGTTCTCATTGGAATGAAGGGTGGTGCTAGTTGGGTGGATGCCCGGGTGCATGCATGAACTGGTGATTGTGATGGAGCTCTGGGCAGCGTGGAGGACAAAAATGGGAGTGAGTATGCTTTTACTGGCGCAAAGCCACATGGGTAAAAAAAAAAAAGGCTCTGACTGGCACACACACACACACACACATACACACACACACACACACACACACACACACACACACACACACATACACACAAACCCCCCCTCTCTCTCACCCTTTCTTGCAAACTGAGATATGTTGAAATGCTTCACAATGTTCCCTCAGTTTAACATGACTATACTTGGAACACAGGTTAATAGTGTAATGTGCCCAAAGACCACAGTCTCCCATAATTAAATATGTGGAATGAAAGAGAGTGAGCAAGAGAGAGAGAGAGAACGAGAGTATGTGTCTCTGTGAGTGTGTGTGTGGTGTGTGTGTGTGAGAGAGGGGGGGGGGGGTTGTGGCTGAAAGACCCAAGTAACCATCACCCATAGTACTGGCCTCTGTACTGATAAAACAAGCCAAGAAAATAACAAAGGATCACCTTATTAAATGCTATTAACTTAATTGAGGGACTAATGGTTATTATTAACATAAATTGTTGACTCCATGTAACATTTAAAACATTCCTTCGTAATGTTGGAGCTTACCTTACCTCAACACATAAAAGACTCTTTCACTCTAAATTAAACACCAAATCTAGTAGGGCAGTGTTTCTCAAACTTTTTCAGACCAAGGACCACTTAACGAATGAAAAAAAACCTCATGGACCACCTAGCTAAAAAAAAAAAGAAGAGTAGACGTACTTCAACACAATAGGCCTCACCTTGCTTATTGTGTCAGAGGATTCATATGATTTAAACTGGCGTAGCATACATAGGCATGTTGCAGAACTGTTTGAATGTACATACAAGTTGGTTCAATATTGCAAACAACTCATCTATATTATATTTTACCACGTCTGCTTGCGGACCACTTGGGATAGCTTGCGGACCACTAGTGGTCCCCGGACCACACTTTGAGAAACACTGTAGTAGGGTACCAAACAAACAGGTATAGACTGCAACACACAGATGCATACACTAGCTGAAACTCATGAGGCAGCAGACTCAGACGTGTATGCATTTTTTGTATAAGGTAGAGAGAGACAGAGAGAGAGAGAGAGAGAGAGAGAGAGAGAGAGAGAGAGAGAGAGAGAGGCTGTGCATCTAGTGGTGTAAGCTCTAGCCTGGTGAACTACGCCCAAGCCAGCGCTAACAGAACTCTTTTAATCGAGCAGTACACAGCTGAGCCTGTTTCCACATGTGAGGTCATTTCCAGTCGAAATGGAAAAAAAGGAGAGAGAGAGAGAGATAGAGAGAGAGAGAGAAAAGAAAAACTGGGTAAAAGAAAATAATAATAAAAAAAAACCAAATTAAAAAATAAAAAGGGCAGATGAGATGCTTGAGTCAAACAATGGAAATGTAAACCAATCAGACCACCATATGAAGAATTCTCCTCCTGAATCTTACTAAATGAAAATTGATGTTTGGACTGCTTTGCAGCAGGTATTATTCCCTCATTTTATTTCCACCCACATCCTTCCAGACCAAGATATGCAGTGTTTGTCTGAAGCTGGAGCCATTGATTAGTATGCCTCGCATACATCAGTGGGCGTGAAAGGGAAGGATTTGCGTGTAAGAAAACAATTACAATGCCTGAATGAAGGCACAAACCTCCTCTATTGTATAGGGATTATTTTGTCTCTTTTGTTGTATTGTAGCAGGGCTGTGCAGCTAGCAAATGTAACAGTTCACAAAGAGGCTGAGACTACACCATCAAGGCCCATGCTTGCATTTCTCCCTTTGAATCTGAATAGGATCCAGCGGTCCTACACACCAACAAAGCACGGTCGGTAGCAGGGGGATAAGAAGAGTTTTCTTTGGATGGTTTTATAGTTGGATGCAGTACCTATTAACAGCTTGATACAAGAGGGGACTGGCGCCAGTAAAAAGCTTACGAGTCAGGGTTTGATCATTTGATGGTGTCATGCCCAGCTGCCTAACCCAGAGCAATGCTCCAAGAGAGGGGGCTTTGAAACTGTGTGTGTGTGTGTGTGTGTGTGTGTGATTGTCTGTGTGTCTGTATCAGTATGTGTGATAATGTGTGTCTGTCTCTATGTGTGTAAAAGTGCGTGTTTGTGTGTGTGTGTGAGTGTGTGTGTTTATGTGTGTGTGTGTGTGTGTGTGTGTGTGTAGAGCCTACATATGGGTGTATTTTGCAGCTCTTAATGGGCAGTCTGGGAGACATCCCAATTCCAACCTGGCATTTTCTTTTTAACAGCATCAGAGGTTTACGGTGGCCTAGCTGTGCTGTCTTTCATGTGTATTTCCTCCATGAAAAGTGGCACGTAAAGACAAGGCCTCACTGTTGAGAGGAGCGACACCAAAAGTTGACGGCAATGTACTTCTGTGCCCACTCACTGTTGGCTGTGTTTATATGAAGGCAGTCCGTTAGCACTCACACAGGCCTTCTTATAAGTTTACCCAAAGCCTCCAAGTGTGACACCATGGAACCCTCTTCCCCCTCATTCTCTCTCTCTCATTCTCTCTCGTTCTTTCTCTCTCTCTCTCTCTCTCTCTGCTCTTTACTTTCTGGCAGAGACCTCTTCAGAGTGGTCCATTCCATCACTGACATATTCAGTCACTCCTCTCCTCCCTCTTTCCCTCTCTCTCTCACTCTCTCTCCCTGAAGCAACTCTGTAAAACAGCAGACGTGCACCACCACTGATGGAAAAGCTCAATGGCCTCCTCTTTCTCTCTCTCTCTCTTTCTCTCTTGCAGCCAGCAGCCAATGATGACTCAGTGTGCCTCTACGTTACGCATATGGGCTGTTCGCTATCGCACCCACCGCTAATGACCTTCGCATATGTGCCTCCATAAACTCCTGCTTGTTCCACTGCCACGGGGTCCAGCGTTTTAAGGGGAGAGCGTGGGACACTCTCATATGATTACAGTACTGCCATGGGCCCCTGCCAAGCCAGACCGTACACCAGCTTGGGCACTGCGGCCGTTAACGCGACTCACTTTTTTGGCTGGCCAGAATGAGCACTCTTAGAATGACCACTGGAGGAGATCAGTGTGTGAGTGTGTGTGTCTGTGTGTGTGTGTGAGTGTGTGAGTAATGCGTTCCTGAGGATGGATCAGGCACTTGGTCATAGGCTATTAACTGCTCTATCCATACCTCTGCTGCCCTGTTAGTTTTGCTGCCTGTAGCCCATATAACCTGCAGGCATTAAGCCAGGCTTCAGACATCACCATTCTCCCAGCGAAGAGCCAGCGAGAGAGCCAAACATTAGTGGGCAATGGAGGCTAAAAGCCTTAAGCAGATGTCTGGTGTCTCATGTCACTCGACTGAGCATGACAGCTTCATTTGGATTGAGTCACTGCTTGTAATCAATCATGCTATAGGGTCATGTCATGGTGGTCACATGAGCAGATGAATCTTTGTGCTTTTAGCGACTAAAGGGCTGAAGACAAGTCCATATTGTTATTGGACCGATGGGTAATCCAACACACTGAGTGTTTTGGATCTCTCCCTTTATGCTGATTAGCAAATCGCACAACAGGGATTTTTAAGAGCTGACAAATCTAAGTCAGTATTGTCCTTGGACTGTTGCTCTCTCTGTGCGGCTTGCTCCATGGGGATCCAAAGTACTGTGGATGTTTTGGATGTCCTCCTCTGATCAGCTGATCACACAACAGAGAGATTCAAAGGGATTATCCGTATCTGATGAGTGCACTCTAACTTGGTGAAACAGGCAAAAGTCTTCAAATTCAAACACACAGACTCAAGGAGAGTCTGAGGAGGCGTCATTGGGAAAGGTTCGTTCTGATGACCAAGTCCCTAGGGCCAGATCCTGTTGCCTTGTTCAGACCTTAAAGACTGAGGCTTCCATCCTGGTCAGTGGGAGTATCCTCACGTGGCTTTCCGTTGAAGTCAGTGCGTCTGTGGGAGTGTCTTCAGCGCGTCTGTGGGAGTTTTTTTTTTAAATTAACTGTGTTAACGGTGAGGCATTTCCTGTGTCCAGTGGGTGACGGAGGCAGCTTGACCACACCACAGCCCAGGAGGGAAACAGCCGTTGCTAGCCTGCTCAGAGCGGGTCAGTGCAGTGACTCACTGTCTGCCCTCTAATACAGCGGCCGACACAGCACAGGAGAACCCCCTCATTAACATCGTTGGCTCAATAAAACCAGGTGGCTGCGACACACAAGTATGTGACAGGCTGGTTCACAGTCAAAGTCAAGGCTGCCTTTCTTTGCCTTGTGTGACAAAGCAGCTGCAAAAATATTTAATAACATATTAACAATTTTATTGAATGCAATAATATACCATTTCATTTTACAATAAAACTACCCTTATAAAAAGTTTGTGAAAGATGATTTATAAGCAGTTTATTATTAAAGTTGGTAGCACTTCATAAACCATTAATAAACTGTTATAACCCATCAGATAATAAGAGCTACAGTGACTTATTGCTTGCCAATGAGTGAGTGACAGATACCTAGGATTCTTGATGGTGAGGATGATAATTTAATACCAGTCTATTTCATAATACATAACAAACATATTTTATTTATATACTAATGTATTATACATAATCAACACAATCATATTATAGTCTTATTTATTCATAACAGTTAGTAAATTCAGGCCTTTTGGTTGTTACTGGTGCCTGTAACTACAATACTACTTAGGGGCCCCCATATGATAGCATGCTGCGTTGGATCATGGGCCAACTCTCTCATTTCAATAGCATGACAGAGGGAATTTCTCCATTCCTCCATACATATATCAGAGCCCCTGGGCGAATCTCCAGGCCTGGCCTCAGCTGCTGCTGTACTCCAGTAATCACTTACAGGTTCCATTAATCTCTATACACTGTAGCCATTAACCTCGCAGTCCCGCTGTGAGCGCGAGCCAAGAAAGACGGCCTGTGTTGCATTTTGAACATTAATCCCATTGTACAGCAGAGATGCGATATTACACAGGCAAGGGCTGTGAGAGATACTCGATACAGATAATAACAAGGGCTTTTTGGCTTGCTGTAAGTGACAATTAGGGCCTGATCGCTTTTGGTGTTGAAAATTAGACTTTTTGCACAAATGAGTGGAAAATATGGCCACTTATTCTATTAGGGTTCCCATATTGTGCCATATTTATCCCAGGCTTACACTGAAGCCAAGTCGAGATTTCTTAGGAGGAGGAGGAGAGCGGAGGAGCGGGAGGGGAGGGGAATTGAGGGAAAGTTGTGTGCGGTTTGGTAGGAAAAGCAGCCATATTCAATTCTCCGGCATAATACGAGTTGACCTGTTGAACTGCATCTCGCAGTGGAGCAGAGTCCTTGTGGGGACAGCAGATCTGCACAGCTCCCTCGGGTAATCACTAACACATGTGGGTCCAGGGCCAGGGATGAACTGGACTGCTGGAGGTCACTGGCAATTTTCTGGGTGTAGTAGGAGGATAATAGAGAGGAGATGAGAGAGAGAGAGAGAGAGAGAGAGAGAGAGAGAGAGAGAGAGAGAGAGTGTGTGTAATGTGTGTGAGATAGAGACAGAAAGAGAAAAAGAGAGAGAAAGTGTGTGTGTGTGTGTGTGGGTGTGTGAGAGAGAGATAGAGACAGAAAGAGAAAAAGAGAGAGAAAGTGTGTGTGTGTGTGTGAGAGAGAGATAGAGACAGAAAGAGAGAGAAAGTGTATGTGTGTGTGTGTGAGAGAGATCGAGACAGAAAGAGAGAGCAAGAGATTGTAAGACAGTGATAGAGCGAGACAGAGGGCTTAGTTGTGACTTCTCTCACTATCAATACCCAGGTGCCAAATCCGTCCAAAGACCCTGGCGCTCAGGGAGGTCTAGATTGAAAACGAAACACGGAAACACCCGACGGGGATCAGCATACAAAAAAATGCGTTTCTGATTGAAGCCAGCTTGCACTGGTACCTCCTGGCCCTCTCCACCAGCCTCCGCCATTATCTGCGTGACTCGATGCTCGCTATGCGCAAGATTGAGCGGGAGTGTGCGTAAATGGACCCAGCGGAGCGAAAGAGGTCGTGAGCTTAGGCGTCTTAGCTGTCTGTCAGTCAGCAAAAAAGAAAGCCTCCACCAGTAGCAGCATCCCTGATAAACAGTTATCATTGCCCTGCATTTGAAGGTCACTAGGGTGCTTCTACAGGGCTTCTGTTAGCTTGGAGGGAGCTGAAAAGAACGGGGCGGTCAGAAGTGTACTGACTGACTGATTTGACCTTTGACTTTCAGGTTGAAACTGTGCTGCTGATCCTGAATGTGAAATGTTGGACGTTGGGTCATCGCCATCAATCTTCAATGTGTTTTGAAAGTACTGTAAGAAGAAGCAGATGAAAAATAAGATTCCAACTGTTTCATTCAAAAGAGGATTTTAAAGAGGGTTTTTTTTTGTTCCATGGTTTGGTGCTGGTTGTGGTTCTTTGGGTCAGTGCTGCAATTCTGTGCAGTCATGAACTTCCCCTTTCGGGTTTTCCCCTTAACATCTCTCTAGTGTTGATGGTGAACCTTGATTTATGTTCGGCCAGGCCTTGCAGTTACACACTTTCCCCAACATTCATCTATGTCACACTGAATCTAGTCTATGAAAACAGCTTAACATGCTGTACACAGAGAGGTGCCTTTATCACCAGTTGCATGTCTGTAGGCCCGGTTTCTGTTGCCCTGACTCTCAGCTCTCCAGCCTCAGGACTTTCGCTAACTGTGATTAATGGTAGAATAGGTCTGCTCTTGATCAGTAGACACACCCTATTAAAGGAATGCCTTTTCTCTAGGGATCTGATTCACATTCAAGCATTCATTGCTAATGTATTAACTTTGAGCTTTCCCAGTGTCTGTTTCATTCATGGAGAATCAAACAAGGGGGGAAGAGAGTGATTTTAAGAAAGCAATACCATTGTTTTATTGAAGTCTTTGCCAGTCTTGGCTCAAAAGGTACCTTTGGGTCAAGAAATCTGTTCTCAGAGTTTAATCTACACCAGTTTACAGAGTACATATGTCTGTGTCTGGATGGTTCAATTTTGAGTTAACACAAGTTCTCAGTTACAAAATTGCACCAACACTTGTGGTCCTGGAAATAAAAAAGTTCTTCACTTTCCTTTGAATCATTAATCTGTGTGTGTATGTTTGTGCGTGTGTGTGTGTGAAAGAGAGAGATAGAGATAAATAGGGAGAGACAGAGAGAGAGACAGTGAAAGAAAGAAGATGAGAACCTTGTATCCCTTTTATATTTAATCAATAACAGTTGCAGAACTGGCCTTTCTCACACATGAGAGAAAGTGGAATAGAACATTATGTCCAATATTCCAATATGTGGTTTAATGTTCTGCATTTCTCATTAGTGGGTCACTTTGATACTAAAAGTGTGATTCTATGTAATGACGGTATGATATCTGTACTGTCCCTGTGTATATCTTTGTGTGACTGTATTTAGAGATAAGCGGGAATATTATGACTTTGCAGTGTTTCACTGTTCTGCATGGCTGCGCCAGTAGCTATCTGCTGCGGATTGCCAGGTTGCCACTGATCAGGGTCTGATTCAGTGTAGTCCACGTGAGATGGGATGACCAACACCATCTCCCGTCAGCCTGGAAGGATACTTAAACCCTAACTATTTCCTTGTCTAGTTAGAGCAGCTGATGGATCTTTAGGCGAAGTCATGCTGACTCTCCCTTGATGCGCATCATTGTAAATAAACTCTGTTCCTGATTTTTCATACTATTGTTCTGACTGGGTCTCTATTAAATCTATGGTATCAAAATTACCATCACACACAGTCCCCAACCTGGGCCGGACCTGGGCCAAATGAGGGCCAACCTGGGCCAAACGAGGGCTCTCCCGACTCAGCTGCTGTCCACGTGTGTCCACATGTGTCTTCGCTTGTAATGCCTAAAAGGAGCGCGTGCAAGGAGCTAAATAAAGAGGGAGAAGTTTGTTCCCAGACATCTTTGTTTTTGAGTCGGAGAAGGCTGAGTCAGCTCCCCTCAGACCTCCTGCACCGCATGTGAGTAAGGCCGCTGGACAGGAAACCGCCGCCATCACCATGGAAAACCAGATGGAAAGAAGAGTGGGACTCCCAAAGGAGATCGCCGACTCAGCTCGCCATATGGGAGAGCATGACAAGTTTAGACATTTTATTGGGTACAGTGTCTGTTCGAGTAACCCTTTGTTTTGATGTGCACGGACCCACACTGTGGTTGTACAATCTAAAGCAAGGGGGACGCAGATGTGGTAGCACAGAGAGCGAGAGTTATGGTTTTCAGCATTATTGGCTGTAGCACATGTGTCAGGTTACTAGGCACTGGGATTTACACCCTGCTGCCCAACTCTGCATCCGCCAGGACTCCGTACGACAACTTTTATGCATGCTGTTCATCTCCTGGACTAGGAAGTCCAAAAAAAAATCCCCTGGCGTTCCCTCTGAAATCAATTTTACCATGTCAAATATCTTGTCGTAACAACCCCCCACCTAGACGTGTCGAACTAAAAGCACTCGGAGACAAAAAATCCCACCAGGTTCCTTCAGCTCATTCCCATGCTCCCTTTGCATGTGAGTGGAGGAGATTCGCCCTCAAAAATGCAGTAAATGGTCAACAGGAATTTCACGACTTTCCCCAGTCCAGCGGTGTGGGCCACGGTCGACTGCGGTTTGTCCAAAGACAACTGTGGGTGATGTCACTTGCATGCCAAGTTTTCTCCAGTAATCCCTTCTGGGGGACCGGCTTGGAGCCGCTCGGAAATTTTATATCAGACTCGAACGGGCGCTGATGTTGATGGACTTGGCGGTGTTTGGACAAGGCATTCCTTGTCCAGGCACTGAGACAACATTCCGTGCCGAGCCTGCAGGGGAGAGTGAGGACGGGGCTCCACAGCTCGCTGCTCTCCCGCTCCCTGAGAGCCCTCCGCCAGGGCACTCACACACACCTGTGAACACACACACACACACACACGTACACACACATACACACACACACCACACACATACATACACCTGTACACGCATACATGCATTGACATAGATATGTCAGTAAGCACAAGCACACACACACAAACACACACGTGTGTAGTCCTGCACATGTATGTTTGCACGCAAACATATGCACACACACGCACTTGTTCACTCATACATACACACGTAGGATCATCTGGTTTGAGGTGTTTTGACAAATCTCTGCTCATGCTCACACCATTTACAAGAGAGGAGGAATGCATAGAGGAATATAAAACACTGAATACATAGAGGAATATAAAAACACTGAATACATTAGAACACGAATACATAGAGGAATACATTAGAACACGAATACATAGAGGAATACATTAGAACACGAATACATAGAATAATATACAGTAGAAAAAGACTACTGTACATAGAAGAATATAAACCACACTGAATACATAGAGGAACACATTAGAATACACATACATACTGAATACATACTGTAGATGAGTATAAATACTGCTTTGAGGCAGTTAGCCCCCCCCACCCCACCATCAACTTAAAAAAAGAAGCGTATCTTATTTTATTAGAGCCCCCCCCCAGTCACCACAGTGGTATTTTCTGTCTGAACCTTGAACTCGATGTGAGTCATCCTTTCTATCACTCTGAGAACCCAAAGCAATGAAAACAAATACCTTTCCACTTGGCAGGAGGGTCTTTTAAAAAGTCCACAGGAATTGAAGGCAGCACAGAATAATGAAAGATGCATTTAAAGACACTTAAAGTTGGGTAACATCTTCAAATGGAAAAACATGAAGTGGCACTTGATATACATCACACTGTTTGTGGTATTTTTTTAATAAATAAAATATAAACATATATTTGCCAAATATATGCCTCAAATGGAGTTGTAAGCCATTAAAGCTGTGAAAACAAGGTTTGGTGCAATTACAATTCAAAGGTATCCAGCTTCCTTTAAAAAATGCTCTCAGCCAACAGAATCTGATTTCTGCTGGTGACTGATAGGCTCAAGGAGTATTCCTCCGGGCCTTCTTATAAAATAGTAAAATAGTTTCTTATAAATAGGCCTGTGTGTGTGTTAGTACAAGAGCATTAACTCAAAATTGAGTCAAACCCGGAACAAATTAGTAACAAGCTGAATTTTTCAGGATATGTTCAGAATACCTTTAGGAACTAAAGGTAGAGCGGTACAAAATATGACCGCCGCCCAGTCCAGCACATTTTTCCACAAAAATAAATCACGCTGAAAGGCCTATATGATTCTAACTGTCTCACTAAATTGCATTATCCACACTCAATTCTCACTGGTATCTGCTAGACAACAAGTACCAAAACATGATTAGTTCATAGATTTCACATGTAAAATTCATTTTATACAACCCCACCCCCATCTTGCCTGTTCATAATTCTGAGAAATTCTTAAATTGTGTGCATGTGTGCATGTACATGTTTATGTTATGTGTGTGTGTGTGTGTGTGTGCGTGCTTGTGTGTGTGCCTGCGTAAGTGCCTGTGCATGCAAGCGTACATATGTCTACTGTGTGAGTGTGTGTCATACGTATGATTACTGTGAATGTATGTGTGTGTGTGTGTGTGTGTGTATCTGTTTGTGCACATGTGTGCACATGGAATGGATTAACATGACTCCTGGAGGCAAACATACAGAAAAAAATGGTCATTCTAGGCCCTACAGTTCTCAAGATATTCACAGAGAACTGTGTCTGCCCTACCCTCCTTTCGGGGGGTCCAGTCCAGCGGGGGGGCTACAGGTCAAAACGAAAAACGACAGTTCCATGCTATCCATGTGGGGTTACATGCCCACCAAGTTTTGTGTACCCCAGTCTTTCAGTGTCCCGGGAATCCTTGTTGGTGTACGTCACTAAATGTACACATAAATTATTTTATTGTAAGGCCCCCCATGAACGAAAGTACACAAAACTTGGCATGCATTCGGAGGGTGTCATAATAATCCTACACTTTTAATTTCGTGCAATTTTGACCTTGTCAGCCAGAGATATTGTGATGAAAACACCAAATTTTTTGCTTTTTAATTTTTAACTAGGTGGCCCTATACATGAAATAAGTGGTAATGGGATGGGTTGACATGCCCCCTTAAGACCAACATACATAAAAAAGGTGGACCTCCTAGGCCCTACGGTTCTCGAGATATTCCCAGAAAACTGTCTCCGGCCACCTACAGGCCAGTTGGTGTATACAGTAGTAACATAAATTAATTTATTGTGTGGCCCCCCATGAACGGAATTCCACGAAACTTGGCGTGCATACAGAGGGTGTCATAATGATCCTACACTTCCAATTTCGTGCAGTTTTGACTATGTTAGGTCACAGATACCTGCGATTACAACACCTTATTTTTACTTTTTTGTGTTTAACTAGGTGGCGCTATACATGAAATGAGTGGTTATGGAATGGGTTGACATGGCCCCTTGAGATCAACATACAAAAAAAAATGGTCCTCCTAAACCCTACGGTTCTCGAGATATTCACAGAAAACTGTGTCTGCCCTACCCTCCTTTCGGGGGGTCCAGTCCAGCGGGGGGGGGGGCTACAGAGCAAAACGAAAAACGATGGTTCCATGCTATCCATGTGGGGTTACATGCCCATCAAGTTTCGTGTACCCCGGTCTTTCAGTGTCCGAGGAATCCTTGACGGAAATTTGGGCATGTGAAAAAAAAAAAAAAATCTGACTAAACCTATATGACCGCTGCTTCGCTGCGCGGCGGTCATAATAACATACTAAAAGTCCCCGTGAATCCCCCTTGTGCTTTCTAAGATATTCAAGATGGCGTCCAAAATTGGCGCTATTTGGAAATTTTTCCATATCTCAGGCTTAAAACATAATACAAATGCAATAAAAATGTTTAAATATAAGTTTTCTCATGCAAGGAATCCAAATTCACCATTGACACACTGCTAAAATTAAAGTTAACCAAGATTACACAGTCATTAATGTGACACGAAATTCACATAGTGCACCATTTAAGCCTATTTGTAACTTTGAAGTAATTTTTTAGAAAAAGAGGGGCCTGTCTAATGCTATTCATTATTTATTTTGTCTAATCACACAATGTCTTTATTATATGTTAGTTTTTATTTGGCACCAATCACATTTGTCAATATTGAATAAGGCTCGCTTACATCTGTGCAGTCTCAAGGATAAAGGCTCAGATAAAGTCGCTTCAAAACTTTGGTGTTTTCGAACCTCTCAGATAGAGCCTCCTTTCAATTATTTTCAGCCACTGACTTAGTATGTAGATTCATATTATGTAAATTGGGAGATTATTGTTTATTGTTTTGTGTGTATTTAGTTCATTGTCATTTTTTACCATTTGGCTTTATGTAGAAAGATGAGTTATGCTAGTTAGCGCAGTGAGCAAACCATCGTCAATAGTCAATACATGTAGCCCTACTGATAGATATGTAATGGGAGTATTTTGCTCTCCATAAATATCCTCTGCGTTGTGTTTTTAAAAGAATGCAACGTGACGTTCAAACTGGGTCTTACTGAATTTGTTTATTTTCGTACACAGGCTATCACATTCAGGTGCTCCTGTTGCGTGAAATCTGACAAGCCCGTCTGGGGTGGTGGGACACTTAGTTAAAAGTTAATTTTTGCGGAGCATAGCCCCACGTCACACCTACACCACACCCCCTTACCCTTAGATTCCCGTGGGAAAATAAAGAAAATACAAAAACTCAAAAAAGAAAAGCACAACTCATGTGGGGAAATTCAGGGAAACAACATTAACCCTGCTACAGATACACTGCTTAAGGATTAAAAATGTTGAGTATACAAACTATATGTTTTCTGATTCATTTTACAAAAAAAAATAAGGATTTGGATGGGTGAAATATGTTCAAAAAATGCCTTTTTCCAAGGTGGGCTAAAATGGTACAGTGACCCAAAAAACAGCTAGCGTAAGTTTTAAAGCATATTTAGGCTACAGGCATTTCTGTATACATTTGATCATGTTTATAAACCATCTTAGTGTCTATGAAAAATATGTGAACTTAGAAGGTTCAAATCTCTCATGTCGTGAGCGACTTGCATGACAAAAACGACAGACTTATTATTTAGCAGCTGCATTTTACCCAGTGACAAAAGTGATTTTGCAACTTTGGTAGCTCTTGGTCTGAACACATAGTTAGACAACAATCAGACAGCAATTTTCCCTCTATAACCTTTATAATGTAATAGCACATAATATTATATATAATGCTGACTTCATATAATGAAGCACCAATGCCAGCTTTACTAGATGATGAGGGAGAAACTGAAGAATCAACACCAATTTCTGATGATGAGGATGATGACTGAAGTGATTTATTATTATGAAATGTCTCCATTCAAAATACTAATGATGAACTTGACTTACTTACCCTAAGAAACATATATTTTGACCTTTTCATTACATTTGTATCAGGTTTTAAGCCTGAGATACGGAAAAATCTCCAAATGGTGGCCATTTTGGACGCCATCTTGAATATCTCAGAGAGCACAAGGGGGGTTCACGGGGACTTTTAGTATGTCATTCCTAAAGGTATTCTGAACATTTCCTGAAAAATTCAGCTTGTTACTAATTTGTTCCGGGTGTAACCCTATTGCTACTGAACTATGTGTGTATAGACACCAGTAGCTGAAAGAGCAGCATGTTGATACCAGTCACGTAGTCTTACTGTCTTAAAAACGAGATGTTCAGCCAAAAGCTACATGGCAATGCTGCCTTGGCTGGTGTTGTATAGCAGGCTGTGATATTTAGTGAGAAAGCCATTTTTGGTCTAAGAGGAGGTTTATAAGGCACTGCCAGTGATTTAAATATTTAGTTACTTAGTCGCTTGAACTTACTGGAACTTGTACAGTGGCTTTGATGGGAGAATCTCTGGGAGATCTGCACACTTGAGTGAACCCTCCATGCGATTTGGGAGACTCCCACTGGTCAAATACTTTAACACTCTCAAAACACTCTCCTTGGACTCTAATGGCATATTCACATACTCTGCATGGGCCACAGACTCTTACCAAAGAGAACATGCCCTTGGTGTTTAGAATTAAAAACACAGAAAGGAGTTGTTTTTTTGGAAATGGATCTGGCGCCGATCGGAGGCAGGCTGTCAGAATCAGAATGGCCCCAGGCTCAGCAGTTCTCTGGGTTTTCTCAGGGGCCAATAACTCTAGTAGGTGCTAACATCACGGTGTAGATGGACAGACAGATAGATAGATAAATGAATTGATGGACAGATGGATTGATGGATATATAGATAGATAGATTGCTCAATCGGTCACTGCCTCATCCATTCACTCGCTTAATCACACATTCGTGCATTCACTCACCCATTTCCTCACTGACTCTCACTCACCTGACCCAGTTGTGCTGCTGAGCTGTAGTGACAGGAGCCAGGCTAATATTTGTGCATGCATTGGCCCGTGTGTTTTCAGTTCTGAAGCATGTGTTAGAAACATGTGCTAACTGTCTGAGTAGCAGACTCAAAGTCCTGCAGATAAATCACTCTACCCTTTCGCCAGCTGAGCTTTTCTAACTCTCTATCTCTCTCTATTTCTCCCTCTCACCATCTCTCTATCTCTTAATCGCCTTCTCTACACCCTCTCTATCGGTCCATCTCTCTTCATTGCTTCCCACAATCGTTCTATTTCCCACTCAGTTTGCCTCTCTCTTCATGTCTTTCCATCTCTCTCTCTCTCTCACACACACAAGCTCCCCCCTTTCTATCTTTCTCAGCCTCACTCGCATTTCTTGATGACATATGGCACCATGTGCTTTATACTGTATGAGGCATGAGGGTCATCACAGTTCTGTGTTTGAACAGGCTGCTGCATTAACACTTGACCTTGCGGTTCATGAAAGCATGAACCCAATGAAATGAGCCAAAATATCTCCCAAATGGGCCACAGGCATGTCTGCTGTCTGAGTCCAGAAGGAAGCCTTTGTGCTGGAGGATCCACTGGTCGGCACTTTTGTCTGCAGTCACAGACTGTTGTCAGCCACCTTTAAAGGTATCCTTTGCAAGTTATTTACCGGTACCTTAATTACTGTAATACAGCTTTGAAGTCATTTTGATGGTAAACTAACTTGTAATAGGGAGAATTGTGCACATCTTTTTACGCTAAACTATCACTTTCCCCTGGATCATCCCATGAATGCATATGCATGACACGAAAAACACAATGTGCCCTTTTCAGCTCCCGCGACAGGCAGTTTGCGCTTTTACTTCATTGCGGCCTGTTTGTACATACCTCGCAATGATTTTATACGCAAGTTGCGAAACAAATATGCCTGAAGTGGGCGCAAAAGCGTTAGTACATCTGGCCCTGAGTGTAGAGATGACATACAGATGAACTTGAACGTGCTGATGCTCAATTATGTCTGTAGGTATAGCTCACTGAAACTTATCTGACATGTAATTGTCATTTGTCCGAGATGTCATTGAATCTGATTGATACCCTCTCTGAAGAATGTGTGTGTGTGTGTGTGTGTGTGTGTGTGTGTGTGTGTAGCCTATGTGTGAGTGAGAGCGATAGATTTCTCTACCAAACTATACTGCTACACAGCAGTAACACTTCATTCAGCAGTTGGGGAGGTGCTGGTAGTGCTTTTATCACCACTCTGTCTCTCACACTGACTCTTGTGGCCCGCCCCATCTTCCGAACGTCGCACGCGAACCTCGACCACAAACACACACTCTTGCACATGTGCTATTCCATTGAGGGCAATGATTGGCTTCCCGTAATGGAAAACAGTGATGGCGGTCTCTTCACAGAGTCGCCTGCGCCGCAACCGATTTGACCGATCTGGTTCAGCGTTCTTTGCTCTCTGTGTTGACATGGTGGAGAGAGCTCCGGCACTCCAAGCAGGTGGGAGGGCGTCCGCATCACTGTCTTTGGAGAGCGCCGCTCAGATGGGTGCCTTCATGTGTGTGAAGCATAAAGCAACGCAAGGCAGATTTACAGGACAAGGGAGAGCACAGAGCGCTGTTATGTTATAGAGAAAGTATGCGGTGGGAAGGAGCATAGTAAAAATGGAATAATAAAAAAGCACTATAAGTCTATACAGTGTTGTGTTTGTGGGATACAGATGGGTAATAAATATGAACTCTAGCAGTGATTTACCCCCAACAGGCTAATATCAAACAGACAGACCACGTCGTTCAATAGAGGCCCTATCTGAGAAAGTGCACATGATGCTTCATGATACTGACATCATCAAAGCTCAGCATTTCTTTGCATACACCCTCAGGACCTGAGTACTGTTCAGGCTTACTCACCAAAACTGCAATCTGGAAAAAAAACACATGAAAACAAACTGTTGTGCAAAATGTTTACTGAAGCATGACTTCATTCCATTTGTAAACCAAGGACACTAAGTACTCCGTGTTTGTGTGACATGAGTCAGGCATGAGTCATTCGATCTCGATCACTCTTCAGACGTCCAGTTCCTGTGTGAGCGAATGCGATGTGGGATAACATAATAACTGTGTGATTTGCGGATCTTGTTAATTGCTCTTTTGAGGAGGGGGCCATGCATATTTTAGCTAGCATAAAAGGGGCATGAAATTACTGCATTAAAAAGAGAGGAATTGCTTCGTGCTCGAGGGATGACCACTGGCTTGAACTTCTGGCCTCGAGGACATTTGTGGTAATACAGAGCACCACTGGGAGGAAGAACTGGCAAACACTTGACACGCTTCACAACCACTCTCTCTGTTTCTCTGCCTTTGTGTCACTGCCAACCCAAGCATGTTGTGGATAGCAAAGCAAAACAGTCATCTACAATCTCTGATCTCTGGGTAGGGTTTCAGGTTAGACTTTTTTGTCAATGCTTTGCCAGAGATGGAAATGCAAATCAGCCGCACGAATGTCAATCAAGCATGAATCGCATCCCAGAAAGCTATAGACCCTCTGAAACGCGCCTGGCCCTGGTCTGGCTCCGATTAGGCCCAGATGCAGATCCAGCTCTAGCTGATTCGTTTCAAAGTCAGTGACTGTATTGGATGCAGCTGACTGTAACACAGTTCAAGTCTCTCCCATCCCTCCCCCAGTCCCACCTCCTGCCCAATTCCCATCGACACACTCACAGCCACACACCAACATTGTTGGAAAACTGAGCAAAACAAATTCCGACAGTCGGATAGCGGAGGCAGGGCAGGGGCTGGTTATTCTCGTATCGGATTGTTTCCTGTGCTTTTATCTCTGGATTCCCAGTCAGCCGTGTCTACTTCTGTTGCTGGCATGTGGGATATGAGAGAGGATGTTGTTCTCTTTAGACATGCTGAAGAAAGAAATGTGTTCCACATTTTTATTCAGATCAGGAGCTCAAAGAAAAGTGTTGGCAGTCTCCAAAACAAACTCAACAACAACAAAAAATATTGCTTTCACTCCTGGAGATATTCAGATTGAGATGTTTTTGTTGATATTACTTCACCCACAATGAAGCGAATACCAAAAGCACTTAAGAATCCAGCCAGAGACCTACGGACGGAGAGGAGAAGACAAAGGATGCCTTCAAGTACATTATAAGTGCATCATCCCCAGTTACAAGCTAAATAAAAATATATAACAGATATTATGCCCTCCCAATTATGTCCAACCAAACAAAAACAGAAATGTTGGTTAAGTCAATCATTGCTTAACCAAAGGCAAAGCCTTAAACTGGATGACGTCAAAGAAAGTCAAATGTATAAACAGAACTTCTCTCTTCGGATGCAACTGAACTAAGAATCAGCCAAAATTGTGGCCTCTGAAGATTCTTGTTCCAAATGATCATCAAGTAGGCTACTGGAAAAATGTATTAATAATACTACAGCACTGGCCCAACCATGAGAATCCCCTACAGTGGTGTAGCCAAGCCAACATTAGCGTTTAAAGCATGTTAAAAGCATGTATTAAGCGTGTTGTAAATAACAAACGTCTCATGACTTAGCCCCCCTGTACACAATGAAAAGGCTTTTGTTGTGAAGGGTGAAGGATTAACAACAGGTGTGAGCTTTGGTCGCCGAAAGGCTGAGTAGGGGAGACTAACTTGCCCGACACGCTGTCCAATAATTTCCAGTATAGCTTCTAAGAAAGTTAAGTTCCTTTATTGTAGTAAAATCGGCATCTTGAGAATATCCAACACAGTTCAATGTCTATCAATTCATAAACGTCAATAAATCCAGAAGTAAAATCCACAAGTTCCATGTAGTCCACAACAGCAATAATTCCATTCAACAGCTTGATATAGCAAATGCGGTCAGCAAAAAGTAAGGCTTCCCCCATCACCCCCTCTCTGTTCATTCACAAAACACTTAGCAAGTGAGCAGGTGATATTATGATTCTTGCCGCCACTAACACCATGTGACCCAATTACCGTGAGTAACCACAGGTGCACAACACAGACACTGACCCCAACAACAGACAAAAACTCCAAAGAGCTAGGTAATGTTTCACGATTCTCGCGAGATTTGTGACCCTGCAAGGCGAAACCAGTCGTTTTGCGTACAGTGCTATTTTGAGAAAATCCACGATAAACAAACGTACGGGTTAAAATGTCGAATTTCAGGTTTTCGCATAATTCGACAGTATACAGTCTACACTTTCATATTGTGAACAAATTTCACGGATAAACATACGTTTTCACTGTTAACCCTGACTTTATTTACGTGAAGATTCAATTAGCAGTCATTCCATTTGTCCACGCCGCTATAAGGTTTTACAGTAGAGCTAAAATGTACTCATTACTCATTACTCGTTACTCAATGTGTCAGCTCTCTATCGTTCTTGGCAGATGTAACCAAATATGAATGTGAAAGACTTGCCTTTCAGAGCATGAACGGTCAAAAGCACTAACTTTTAGAAATTTTCCATTGACGTAGCGCATTTTAAAAGTAGGCCCATACACAATCGGTGTACACAGAACTTCCTCTCCCCTTACTTCCCCCGAAATACATTAATTCTATTCTATAGTGACACCTTATGTCCGTCATAGGTATTAACTAGGGGGCAGAAAAAGACACTCACTTGGTTGATGAAACTGGACATAGTCAGTCATCCGCTTCAAAGTCACGCTACCGTAAGGCTAATAATAGCTGAGTCCTCACACTATCACACGTGACAATTTACTTAAAAAGGTGATTTTCTCCTCTTCTGGCGTATTGTGACAGGAGAACCATGCCAACTTTGGATGCGGTTATCTTAGCGATACTTTTAGCAATACCCTCGATATCGTTGGAAAGCTTAGTTAAAGGAGAATTCCGGTGTGATATTGACCTAAAGTGTATCGAAACATGATACCGAGTGTGAACGTATGTCTCATAGCCCATCTCGGCTTGTCCCCTGCACTCCAAAATCTGGCGCTAGTTAGCCGATGCTAC
>NC_055958.1:31171842-31176842 GCF_018492685.1 Alosa sapidissima | reverse complement strand
AAGCTTGTGTGATAATGCTACCAGATGTCCCCAGCAGTACTGTGCTCTTTCCTCACGCAAACTCAGTGTGTGTCAGATGCAGGCGCTGTAGTGAGAACCCATTCAACAGATACATTGGAAACACTGTGAAAACTTTATAGCGCCAGCAGCACTGACAGGTGTTGGAGGAAACGAGAAGAAAATTATGTAGAGCAACAGACGTCAATCACTGACATCGCTCACTTGAAAGGGAGTGGAACTAGTGGGTTTTTCATTTTCCCTTCAAATTTCTTGTAAATGTATTTGGTTCTTGTGCCTACAGCGTGAAAGCTCATCCATGCTGTATTTAATGTCTTCAGTTCGATGGGACTTGGGGGGGGGGGGGGCCTTTTCAACAGGTTTTTAGTTAGGCTTTGAGAGGAACACCAAAGCATGTCTGCAACACAGGTAGCTTACACACACACAAAAAAAAACATGTTTTTTTCAAACATAAGAGTTTGTGGAGACAGAGATGATGAGTGTAAAGGTGATGAATGATGAGGTGGAAGGGAAGGCAGTTGTATTTTCACAGGAAACAAAATAAACAAAAAAATAGCATAAATCAAAATGAAGTCACCCACCTGAGGGCTTGTTCGTCTTAGCTAAGAAAAGATGCCCCATGTCACCTACAAACACACACACACACACACACAGACACACACACACACACACACACACACACAACCTGTTTCCCCTGGAAGGCGATCTGTGTGATGGATGTCTCAGAGGGCTTCTGTGTGCCGCCCTGGCAGAGGTCTGGTAAACGTGCCCGGCAGTTGGTCTCCAGGAAGCTGCCTGCAAGGGATTACCTCACACTGCAAATAAACAGCGGAGGCATAAACACACACACACACACACACACACACACACACACACACACACACACACACACACACACACACACACACACACACACACACATTGCTTACTCAGGCCACACATCAATATATTTTGCTCTCTCTCTCTCTCTCACACACACACACACACACATACACACATACACACACCATAGAAACATACACACATGGTCATGAATACACACAAAAACACATGTACACATCATTCCAGGAATACACATGTGCACACATGTACCGGTACACACATACACGCCCTGAGGAACACACACAGACTTGTACACCCACCCATGCACTGATTGCACAAACACACACACACACACACACACACTGCCTATGGACAAATGTGGGAGTTTTCCCCTCACAATCACACATAAATGCACGTGTTAGCCTCTCATAGCCTGGGTTTCTAGTTTCTGAGGCCTACAGTCAGTAAAACATAGCACTGTAGCTGCTCTCTCTCTCTCTCTCTCTCTCTCTCTCTCTCTCTCTTACACACACACACACACACACACACATGCAGTGTTGTAGAGGAAAAGAGGGTATTATGTTTTGAGGGTTTTAGTGGGGGAATGAAAAAAAAAAAAACAGGCAACAGCAAAACAAAAATGGCAAATGCTTACAGTGAAGTGGGTAGGCACATCATTTTGACATCTTTTGATCTGTGACCAAATCAGTGGTCCTCCACATTAGTACCCCCAGCCCCCATGCCCCCCAGCAACACCACCCACCCACCACGAAATCCTCCCAATATATCAACCCTGCCAGCATCCCTAGTCTCTAGGGGATGGCCAAACAGGTCTGAGAACGTGAGTGGGCATCTGTGGTCCAGGGGGGGGCTATGTGTTTCTGGAACGTCTCAACGATGAGACATGCGACCAGAGTGATTTGGCACATGAACTGGCGTCATGTGAGTCACTCTGTTGGAAATCTGTGGTCGCAACAGATGGGTCGATTGTGTATGCGTGTGTGTTTGTGTGTGTGTGTATGTAAGTGTGAGAGTGTGTGTTTGTGTGTGTGTGTGTATGTGTGTGTTTGTGTGGACGTGTATGAGAGTGTGAGTGCGTGTATGTGTGTGTGTGTGTGTACAGTATGTGTGTGCCTGTGTGTGTGTCTGTGTGGGTGTGTGTGTTGTGTGTGTAATTTTTCCCTCAGCCACCCGCTACAGATGGGAAGCAACAGTCACAAACAGAAGCCAAGCCAAATAGACGTTTAACTTTAATGAAGCGCAGCGGGAGTAATTGACTTCTCACACTGACAGAGAGATCACATGAGATTACAGTATTAGAAAATAAGTCCCTCCTTAGAAGGCTAGTGTGGCTCAATCATGACTCTTGTCCACTACAGGAATCAGGGCTATGTCTGAGTAATGGCTATTTATGTGAAACTGTACTGCCATCTGTCTGCTGCTTTCTGTAGATCAGCTAGCAACAGTGTTCCTTTTTGTATGTTTAATGTACGTCTAATGTATGTTAGATGTATTTTTGTACAGTATAATTCACATACGCTTTGGCAAGATATTATTATTCTCCCAACTTTGGGTTTGTGGGAAATGTGTCGGATCCTATCTTCTATCTATCATCATAATACAACCCAGTAAAACCCATTGTCAGGAATATTCATTTGAAGAGTGAGTCTAGAGAAATGGCATTAGACAGCTCACCTGGTATTCTGTGTGTGACAGAAGAATTTAAGTTGACTTTAAGCAAAAGCCAGACATCCACCACCACCCGCAAGCATCCAGCCTACTCCAATGCCATACAACATATTCCAATGGGTGGTGAAGGAGGGGGTGCACTTTCCAGTCTCAGGCACACTCCACTCCAATATGCCAATCACCTCCCACACACACACACACACACACACACACACGCACACGCACACGCACAATGACACATACACGCACAAACACACTAGTGAGGAGGCCTACTGAGAGGGTTCTTAGCTGCGTTGCCATGGCAAACTCAATTGTAGAATTCTGGTCGTTCAGAGAGCTATTGAGACCCACATTTCAAAGAAAATGGGTTTCACTCGACATGTCACCAAAGAGGCGGGTGAAGAGGCTTGCAGGGTTTGGACTTCAGTGTCTGAGACTTGATTCGGGGATAGCTGCATGGTGTTTGTTGAGGAATAAAACAGGAATACCTTGTTGGTGTTCATGCAGTGGAGAGTTTATTTAGGAGGGGAAGGTGAAAGTTGGTCTAGTTGACTGGGTGTGAGGTCATGGACTTGGGTTACATTTGGTTAGAGTATACTGCCATCTGCTGGGCAATTGTGAATAACACAATGATAATGGTCGTGTGCAGTAAACACTGTTAAATAAACAAATGTGGACTCTTCATACAGTTATTTTTGTTATATATAATTATAATATATTATATATATTATATATATTTTTCTCACAAAATATTTGGGCATTCACATATTCCGATATGAAAATCCAAGGTTATGCTGTACTCTAAAACCAAAATGTTTTTGATAAAATGTCCCTCTTAATCTGTTCATGCCCTGTCAGGCTAAATCATACTCTCTTCCAAATATTAAGGATACTGCTGTCACAGTGTTTAAAACAGCTAGACAAAATCTTTCACTGGTAAAATATTAGATTTTAGATTAGAAATGAGTGTATGTAAAAGTTCAAAGGTGTTTCAAAGTGTGATTTTGAACTTTATATTACATTGGAGTATTTGCATAATCATTTGATAATATTACATAAAATCATTCAGTATTTAATATGTGCCGCTCCTTGTGCAGAGCCAGCCTGATTAGCCCACTAACCACAGGTGGCCTTGCTAGCCAAATGACATGTGTGTGTGTGTGTGTGTGTGTGTGTGTGTGCGTGTGTGTGTGTGTGTGTGTGTGTGTGTGTGTGTGTGTGTGTGTGTGTGTGTGTGTGTGTGTGTGTGACTGAGAGAGAGTGAGATAGTTTGTATGAGAGAAAATGTGAGTGTGTGTGTGTGTGTGTGTGTGTGTGTGTGTGTGTGTGTGTATGTGTGTAGGAAGTGATTACATACCTGACTGAGCACTGGGCAGATCGGAGTGAGAGCCTGTTAAGCAGGAGTGGAAATCCTCAGCAGCAGGTCCTGCTCTCAGGTGGAAGGTCACTCCCACCTCTGAGAAAACCACGATTAAACAAATGAGCCGTTTAAAACTCCCCACGTTTCATCGAAATCACAGAGAAAAACAGTTTTCTACATACATGCTACCTCTTGTTTTTTCTCACCTTCTAGTATCTGTTGTTGCTAAGATAACATCATTATGTTTTCGCTTCAGCTTCAGCCATGGGACAAACTCACCAAAGCCAAATCAAACGGATAAGTGAATGTATTCTAACGCTGACTAGTGACCCAGTGAGAGAGGCTATTGGGGCTATTGCGCTAAGATCGGGACACTGATCTTAATCTTTGCATTCACCAAATGTTTTATTGTAGAACCATTGCTCTGAATACTAGATGTGGTATAGTAAGTAAGATAGACTGAAAGATGTAGTTAAACATTTAACTCCAGCTATATAAGCTTCATAGCAGAAAACAATGGGCTCATCCCCTGAGCTAAGTATGAGCATGAGTACTGTTGATGATCTGATGATGGCGATGTTGTACATGGAATAGGCTCCTGTTCGGCCCTCATACTTGGGGGTGCACTCTGCTCTTCACAGACTTGGGAGGATGTGGAAATGGGGTAACACACACACACACAAACACACACACACACACACTCACACACATGATCATTATCAGTGATTTATGATACATGCTTCCCCATCTACAACAACAGACTTGATGCACGGTAAAAAAAAAAATAGCACGGCAAGCCTGGAATTAGGAGCAGCCGTGTTTAGCGTGAATCATTATTAGTGGTACTTTTTGTGGACGGTGATTCATCTCTCATGTACGCTGTGACATTCATCCACAGTTAAAAGAAAACAGGCCAGTAGATTTGTTAATCATCACATATACGGTATATATATGAATGTTTAGTCACTCATACACAGACACACACTCATGGACACACACACACACTCATGGACACACACATTCTCCAAGCATGCTCTTCACCCCCTGACTATACACCACTAAGCACTCATATATTCCCACTGCTATAATTCATGACCTTTGACTTATATCA
>NC_055958.1:31164342-31166842 GCF_018492685.1 Alosa sapidissima | reverse complement strand
TACGGATTTACGGTGTTGTCGGATTTCACCTGATCTTCTATCACCTCAAGCATCAATGAAGATACTTCATTATGCAAGCTGAGAACACGATGTAAAAGCAAAAGCACACAGGAAATTTTGATGTTAGGCTTGGGTGTCCACCTGACAGAGAAGAAGATAAACTACAGTAAAAGTGTGTGTGTGTGTGTGTGTGTGTGTGTGTGTGTGTGTGTGTGTGTGTGTGTGTGTTTGTGTGTGTGTATGTGTGGGAAGAGAGGGAAATAGAGAGAGGATGACAGACGACGCGCTACAAATGATCTCTCCACTCTCTCCTGTCTCTCAGGTTCTCACGAAACGTGTGACTGTGTTTATCACTCGAGCCTACAGCGTCTTCTGCACCCCAACTCACCAAAGACCAACATGACCCTTCCGCACACACACACACACACACACACACACACACACACACACACACTGACCGCCCCTCACACCCCATACACACACGGCACAAGTGCGCTACCCCAAGGAATTCCCCGTCTTCATTTTGGCTTTAGAACTGGCCCTGAGAATGCGGCGGCACTAATATATGACCAATTACACAAGTAGCATTTCCTGTGCTTCTTTTGGAGCCTTTTTTTCCCTGCCTCCTCCGTCAGCCTCAAAGTGCCAATCAAGACTGGAATGTCAGAACATGATTCTTATTTGCTAAGGGTCAACGCTCCAGTGGCCTTACATTCTAAAGGCCCATTGTTCCCGAGGGATGGGAGACTCCATAACCTCCGGCCAGTGTGCTGCTGCCTACCCACAGCACACACACACGCACGCACACACACACACACACATAGACATGCGTGCGCGCACACACACACACACACACACACACACACACACACACACACACACACACACACACACACACACACACACACAGACATGCACACACACAGAGACATGCACACACACTCCCCCACCTCGCCCCTCTCTGGAGCCCCTTACTTCAAGGGCCCGCTCTGTTTACCCAGCATCCGCTTAGTGAGTGAGCCGCCACATATGGGATTAAACAAGGTGGGCCCTCTCCACAAAGCACGGGGAGAGAGACAGAGAGAGGGGATGGAGAGAGAGAGAGAGAGAGAGGAGAGAGAGAGAGAGAGAGGGGGGGGGGGGGGAGGGAGGAAAGGGTGGACAGAAAAAGAGAGAGGGAAGGAGGGAGGGAAAGAGAGAGAGGCAGAGAAGGAAAGAGAGGATGGATGAGAAAATTAGAAGACCCCAATTCTGTGAGGTTATTCTCTCTTTTTTCTTTTTCCCCCTCCTCCTCCTTTGTTGAATGGAGAGGACAAAAGGCGAGAGGAGAGGAGTGTGAGTGAGCCGCTGTGGGAAACATGTGCACTGCCACCGACAGAGGTCTGCAACCTCCTCGCCAAGACCGCTTGCTGGAAGGAAAGAATCTTTGGTGCATACAGTATGTGTGTGTGTGTGTGTGTGTGTGTGTGTGTGTGTGTGTATGTGTGTGTGTGTATGTGTGGTGTGTGTGTGTGTGAGTGGGTGGGGGGCTGCAGCAGCATAACAGCATCCACACATTGAAGTGGCAAGACACACAGCTTGTTGTTTCATTTTCAAATAAATTTGTGTTACCCCCCTCCCACAATGCCCCCCCCCCCACACACACACACTTCTCCTGTTAAACACCATTTCCACACACACACACACACACACTTCTCCTGTTAAACACCATTTCCACACACATTGCTTTTAAGCGCACGTTTATTTAGTCGCCCATAGTGTTGGATTAACATTGATTGCGTTGTCACACCATCCCACACCAGACAGAAGTACCAGCGATTTGCATGTACATTTCTGAAGTGCATTCGCCTCCGTGGACGGCTAATCATCAGTGGCTTTGAGAGGCCGCAGCGCTAGAAAAAGATGGAAAAAACCCCACCTTTTATCCTATTAATCAATGCTTGATTAGCGAAGAGCAGGGAATGTATCAAGTGAAAAATTACTCTCTAAATGGTAGAATGAATTCAGACATTGAGTCGTCCTTCATAATACATTTCCTTTTTTATTGAACCAGTCCTTGTTACTGGCATGTGCCTCACAATAGGACTAGCAGCTATAGGGAGGGTCACTCCTGAATTCCCTGTTTAAGGCTGGAGGCAGCTGGGAATGATGAAAGGTGAACAGTGCACAGTGCTGCAGAAGCAAGGCCTCTTCATACACACAGAGAAACAGATGCTCTGAGGATCCTGCTCTCCAGACTTTTGGCAATCGTTAAATATACACTGAAAAAAAAGGTTTCATTTAATTTCTTTTTATTTTTTCGGTCCTCCAAATTGAATAACTCAAAGAAATGATAATTTTAGGAAATCTTTTTCTAAAGAAAAATATCACAAAGTCTGAGTTATCTTTGTGCACACAGAAAAAAAGTATGTATTGATCATGTCTTAAAGAGACAGTCTCACTCTGCATTGCTTTAAATGCGTATCTATTTGCAAAAAGAGAGACGCAGTCTATTTTTTAA
>NC_055958.1:31162010-31164142 GCF_018492685.1 Alosa sapidissima | reverse complement strand
CACTGTCTATATTTATCTTGGAAATCTAAATGTAACATTTCCTACTGACACCCTAATACTGAAGGTAGCATCTTCCAGACACTGAAAAAAAATTCAGAGCATTTGCATATTTATGCATTCTTCCTTTCCGTTAATGGGTCCCTCTCTATAATATTATCTTTGTGAGTTATTTGGCTGTCACTTATGTCCAAATTGATGAGGGAGGTAAAATGCAGTAAGATTAGTTGAAAATGCTTTTTTACTTCACTGCAGACAATTTTAGCCAAAAAGACCCAGAGACCCAAAAGCATCGCTCCAAATTATGCAAGGCATGTTTAATGGAGAGGCAGAAGATGTGAATATGCAGAGTTGATAATTGCTGCAAAAGAAGAATTCTTTGAAAACACATATTTAAGCACAAAATCGTTGTTTCAAGCAGAAAAATTAACCATATTTTTTTCAGTGTCTTGACTAAATGCTTGATTCACTTTGCATCTTATTTTGAAAAATATCAATAACTATTTCAAGGTGATTCCAAACTTTTGAACAGTAGTGCATTTCATCCTCTCCTTCTCCTGAAATTGTGAAATTGAAAGTTTTGGGTTGTGTCTTTTATTCTAATTGAGAGGTTGTTTAAAATACAAGACAAATTATTCCTAATCAAGAATAAATAAAGAAAAGATCTCCAGAAAAAAAAATCTCTAGAAATTCACGCTTCAGTTTTTTTTTAGAAGATGTCCAGGGCTAATGGTCAATTTACAGTTGGAACACATGACACATTTCTCACTTTTGATTGGTCTGGTCTTGATGTGAGGCCTGGGAGGAAGATGTGGGGTAGGATGTGGACAGCTGACCGTGGACTGGGAGGAAGATGTGGCGTAGGGTGTGGACCGCTGACTGTGGACTGCCTTTGGAGCAGGGTCTTCCTGATTTCTGACAGCCCCCCCCCCCCTTTTTCTTTACCTTGACCATGCCTGCACTGTAGCTGTGCCCTCATGCCCTTTGCTACTTTGTGTCTATTCTGTCTGTTCCCCACAATGTCCTTCTACACTTGCCTGCTGTTTCCCTCAATCATGGGCTCTCATTTTCGCCTTTCAGCGAGGCAATCCCACAAGCAATAACAATGTAAAACCCAAACATGCTCTCTCTCTCTCTCTCTCTCTCTCTCTCTCTCTCTCTCTCTCTCTCTCTCTCTCTCTCTCTCTCTCTCTCCTCCCCCCCACCCCCCCCCCCCCCACCCCCCCCTCTCTCTCTCTCAAGGGTGGCATCCTTGAGAATGGCAGGCAGTTAAAGAATGTTTTGAGGGACATTACAGCCATGAAATCAGTTCTCTACAAAAACACCTGCTCACGGTAGCCCCCTAGCATCCAATGAGGTGGACACCGCAGATGAAACAAGCAAACAAGCATACCACATCAGCCACATTGGGGCCACATCATCTGCTGTTTACCATTCTAAAACAATTACACTTTCTCATGTCATAATTATGTAATAACCACATGAATAACCAAGTGCAACAAATGGTTGCATTAAGTTTTTGAAAAGCCCCCCCCCCCCCCCCCCCCCCCCCACACACACACACACCACACACTATCCCCTAAATTCTCATCCCCATCCAAAGTTCTCCACCTAGTGCTCCTTTAGGCGATGATGGTTGATGGTTGATGTTGCCGCATGCATTCACGCTAGCGTAGATGGTCAGAGCTGGCGAGAGCTTTGGAGCTTTGGGAGGAATGCGTATGCGCATGTGTTGGAGCTAGCCGAGCGTTAGGGAAGAGAAGCCGAGGAGAAAGAGAAACACCCTGAAGCCTCCACATCTGGCAAGGGAGGGACAGGAAACAACAATGTCAGAATAAAGTTAGGGAATGTGGTGAGTGCTAGGGGAGCAAGTGTGTGTGTATGTGTGGGTATATATGTGTGTGTGTGTGTGTGTGTGTGTGTGAGAGAGAGAGAGAGAGAGAGAGAGAGAGACAGAGAGAGAGAAAGAGAGAGAGAGAGAAAGACGTGTGTGTGTGTGGTGTGGTGTATGAGCATGCACACACATACACACAGACATACACACACACACACACACACACACACACACACACACACACGTAATACGTTTTCAGGCATGCATACGTGCAAGCAGACTGAGCTACAGACATCTAATG
>NC_055958.1:31147010-31152010 GCF_018492685.1 Alosa sapidissima | reverse complement strand
TGTTAATTAATCATCTTCGTAAGTCGGTATATGGTTAAATGACTCATTACGGGGCGAATGAAGGCTCTCTCGCCCGCCCCTACTGCCTGTAGGAAGAATATCCCATTTGCAAGTTCGGTGTATCCTACCCGCCGACCTTCTGTCTCACAAAGTCTCAGACATTGCGAGAAGCAGGATCAGTTTACATCCTGCATCCCCAGCACAGAGGCAGGCTAACGAAACGCTAGCGATTGTTGCAGACGTGTGTATAATGGCAGAGCCGGCGAAGCCAGAGAGGGCTCGCACACGTATCGACGCGTACAGACGGTAGGGGGAGCTTCGTAGAGAAAAAGCATCAGGCTTGCCTGGTATCCCTTTAAGTGCAGTATGAGCATGGTAGCCACCTAGCTATCTGAATAGAATAGGCTATGTTTCAATCGGCATATGCTTAGCAAACGCTAGTTAGTCTGTTAACATGAATATTTGCAAGCCTCCAAGCACAGACGTCACACTTTAAATCCTACCTGTTGCCTTTCACCATCCACTTATTTAACTGCTGTCACATCCCTTGACATGCCATCTCATTTTTTCTCTTTCTTTTTTCTATTTTTAGCCGCCAACAGCTTTTTTTGCTCCATCTTTTTCCATAGAAGGCAACTCACTACTCACGGCGCCCCCACTCCCTCTTCTATGTCAAAATTCTATGATGAATCTTATGAGATAGGGCGCCTACTCTAGCCTGTTAGTCCTCTAAAATGTTATAGGCCTATAACATTGAGAAAATGTTGAAATGAAATGATTTGAAATTATTTTTTACCATCGCTTTGGCGCCCCCATGGTGCTGCGCCCCTATGCGCCGCATATAGCGCATAACCACTTTTTGCGCCACTGCATGCACACACACACACACACACACACACACACACACACACACACACACACAGACGTAAGCATACTTGTTGCCACTGAAACCTCACTCATGGTGGTTCTTTAGCTCTTTAGATCTCAGACGTACACCACAACCGTGTACATTGAGTATGGCCGCAAGTGACCAATTCACCCAAATTGAAAGTGACCTGTGGCGACAGAAGAAACACACACAAAGTAATAACACACTGCGCTGGACATGCGGTCTGCATTTAATTTCTGCGTCGGCCGCTGCGAGCGTCACGGAGACCTGTGGGCAAACAAAGCAGGAGCCGTGGATCAGAGGACGCCGGCGCCCCTTTTGCGCGGCGGTCAGTGCGTGAGTCAGTCTGTGGCCGCCCGATGGTCAGCGCCTATGATTGACCGCCGCCGTGATGTTCCGATGTTCCGACAGCTGTGAGGTCACTTCCCCCTCCTCTTCCACGGCTGACATTTTTCTTTTGAGGGCTGCCCGTGAGCCATCTGACCTGGAGTTTGCCAGGGGAGAGAGAGAGACTGGGAGTGGAGAGAGAGAAGAGAGAGAGAAAAGAGAGAGAGTCAGAGACAGAGACAGAGAAAGAGCGATTTGTGACACTGGCATTACATGAGCTCAGTGTTACTCAGCAGATTCCAGCAGCTGATAGCCACTTGCTCTGGCCATGCCCCCCCTGTGTGTGTGTGTGTGTGTGTGTGTGTTTGTGTGTGTCTGTGTGTGTTTGGTTGTACATGCGAGTTTATTGACATCTGACTTGAACTTGTGTGTGTGTACATCTGTTTGTTAGTGTACGTATTTCCTAACGCATGACGGTGGATTCTGTACTTACATTGGCCTAAAATGCCCCCCCAGTCCAATTCAGTCCCATCTGTGGCCTGCGTGGGGGTCATGCCCGTGCCCTACGGGCCAGTGGCAGTAGCCGCTCACGCGTCACTCTCCCCCCACAGCTGCTAGCCCTCAACCTGCTTACTCACTGTGTCCACAGTATGTCACAAACCACCGAGGGACTCGCACGCATTTCTTCCCCTCGCTCTACTGTTTTGGTCTCTGTCTCTGTCTCTGTCCCTGACCCCTCCATAGTAAAGGCTGATTTGTAACATCTCTTTAAAGCTGCCTTGTAGCCAGAGGTGTGTAGTGGTAAAATAAGAGGTGGTAAACTATGAATATGAGGTTGTAAAGAGTAAGAGGTGGTAAACTATGAATTCTGTAAGATCAAGGCAAGGTGGACTGCGTCATGCGGTATCAGATTTTTTTAAAAGGCATTCAGAACATGTTTGATGATGGAGGTTATTGTCCAATGTTTATAACAATACCAATGGTATTAAATGGTATTCCTAGAGTATTGATGAGTAATGGGGATAATACAGTGCGATTTTTTAATGTTTAAAGTTGCAATTGGTTAATAAACTCTTTTGAGAGGTGGATACACTCTAATAAGAGATGGATAAAGGGATGGATATTTCTGTAATTTCAGAGGTGGATAAACTGCGTTTACATGCGTTTCACCTCCACTACATCCCTGCTTGTAGCTGCCTACATGATGCCTTGCTGAGTTGAAAAACCAAGAAATCTTTGATTTATGGCAAAGACACAAATCCCTTTACTTATGAAAACTATTTGGACTGTTGGTGCAATGCATCCTAATGACAGATTACAGAGCCTAGTGCTTAAACAAATCCATGAGCATTAAAAGGGCTTTTGTTGTAACACTGCAATGTGGTCAATTACATTGTGAGTTGAACCAGTTTATACAGTGCTGCTCAAACAGCATTAAGTCAGGAAATTATAAGGGGGGGAGGGGGGGGGGGGGGGCATCAGAGTTGAATTTATTAAGGTAATTTACCCACAGAATGCATCTGGCCTGCACTGTGAATTCTTATCGTGGAATGAAACTCAGTGGAAGTGCATACAGTACTTGCTGTACAGGAATTTATATCAGGTGGGGAGGAAATGACACAACTCTCTGCAATCCTCTTCAGAACACAACACCTGGGTTTGGCTCATGCAGGTTTGGACAGCCTGATGCTGTTAGCAACAACCACACCAATATTAAGATGGTGACTAGATTAGATTAGATTTGATTAGATTCAACTTTATTGTCAATGTGCAGAGTACAAGTACAGAGACAACGAAATGCAGTATTATGCATATTAATTGATCTTCCTATAAAAGAAGCTGGCTGATGCATACGTAAGGTTATCTGTAAGTCCTCAAACCGAAAAACATTATTTTGATACAGCATTGGTATTTTATTCCACCTTTTCATCTTGATTTTTATCACAGTAATAGTTCTCACTGTCTGGTTGAATGTGATGCCATATCTTTTTTTTTTCCAGAACTACTGAAAAGGTGGGAGGGACTCTCCATACACACAAAAACAAACAAACAAACAAACAAACAATGCACTCAATACCCCCTCCATGAATTCCCAGCAGAAACAAACAGGGACATAAAGTAGCTTATCACTAGCTATCTCTTAGAGGAAAGAGACGTTACTGGCCATTTGCATACAAAACAGCACGCTGTTGCTGAACAGCTAGGTATACATCTGTGGGAATTAATTGGGTACATATAGAATGCACTTATGGCTAAAGGCAACAGGGCAGCAAGCTTTTCATTTCTCTCAAATAAGAATAAATTAGAAATAAATTGGTCCTCCTATAATGTAGTTTTACCAGAGAAATGACTGAAATTAATTTACACAAACTGCAGTCACACTCAAAAATCAAATGAAACACTCAAACGGAAGTTTGAGGGATTACTGCTCAACTAGAGGCTGTAGGAGATTAACAAGAAGAAAGACTGCAGAGAGAAACTGGAGTCTGGCAATGTGGAGACTGGATGAGCATCAGGCAGAACGATTCTGAGAAGAACTTAAACATTTGACATGTTTGTTGTCATTACTGCGATAGCAATGGTTGTCACTGAAAAGCCCATATACTCCTCCTGCGTGAGATTCTGCAACTCACCTCGAAATCGTGTCAGGGTGTGGACTCAAACTGGTGAAGGTGGAGTTGAAAGCTGGCACTCAAGAACGTCTTTCAGTAAGAGCACAACATTTAAGTAATCAAGGGGGGAATCAGGTTCAAATTGGGCTCTAGTGAGACAAATTAATATGCTATGCCGCAGTATAAGTGGATCAAGAAAAAAACTTGCACACCATTATTTGCCGTTGAGAAAATAGACGAAGTGTTATGCTGCAATACAAATGCAATTGTCATGAATTGAATATTTTAAATGAATTTGAATAAATTAAGAATAGTAACCATGGTCCATTTCATGGTGGGGCTTCCACAGAAAAGCTTATACAGTATCTTACAGTATCTACTCCAGTACTTTTACACTGAGAGACAAGTCTACGCATGCAGTTTGGTCTGACCTGGACTTCTGACAGTGGAATGTGCAGAATACAGCTTCCTGCATGCTACATTAAGCAGAACATGTTTTCACTTTAGTCATCAGAGGACTGCTGTGATGAATGGAACGTATAGAAAAAGAAGAAGAAGAAGAAGAAGAAGAAGAAGAAGAAGAAGAAGAAGAAGAAAGAAATATGAAAAAGAAAAGGCGCACTGGAGGTCACAGTGAAATTCATGTTCATTCACAACCTACATAAAACTAAAACATGACTCATTCAGTTTTTTCCCCTTTTCCATTTGAATAAGGCTACTTGTTCATGGCATCTGATGTTCATCTTTTGCTGTGCAAGACATGCCATTACTAGTGGTTTGTTTTGTTAAGTTAAGCCGCCTGTGATTCATACAAATTTTCTTGTCTTTGGAGGAACAACTACTTTGGCTCTTATTGGTTTCTTTTGTTTTGACTGCAATTGAATTAGATGGGGGAGATACTGTCAATGTGACCAAGGAATGGTAAACCCCCTGCTAAATATGGGGCGTTGTGCTGTGATTTGTTTTGTGCTCTTGTACAAATGCTCTTCCAACAAACAAGTTGATTCACTGAGAGGACTTGCGTAGTTGTTCTAATAGTTAGTTGCACTGCAATTGGCTCTAAGCGACCTCTCAGTTGCCGCATGAAACTGACCGTCTGCAGTCAGAAGGTTGAGTTCAGTTATCTCCCTGGGTGGATGCAGAGCAATGTGTGTGTGTGTGTGTGTGTGTGT
>NC_055958.1:31129510-31142010 GCF_018492685.1 Alosa sapidissima | reverse complement strand
GAGCTGTTAAATATGTGTACTGTATAGTCACAGGAAATACAGGGCTTTTTAGCTGTCTGAGAACAATAGAAAAAGATGCCAATGGCTGTTACTGACATTACAGAAAATTGGATTTTGAATGTTTGGTTAGAAAACAATGTTGTTTTAAAACATAGTTGGAGAAGTTGAGATTGCTGAATGATTTGAGCTTTCATCCACTTTTGTCATATATGGTATTTATGGCAATTATGATGATTATGCCTGGTTGTTTTCTTTAATGTGGACCTTTTTTCAGCGTGCTGTGGTTTAAAAAATTGTGAAAATGTTTGACATTTGCATCTTGACAATCTTCATAACCTGTGTGTGTGTGTGTGTGTGTGTGTGTGTGTGTGTGTGTGTGTCTGTGTGTGTGAGATGCTGAAAGGATTTACATACCGAGCAGGAGCAGCATATGGTGTGTGTGCATAGACACTGCAGTTTTAAAATACTTAGTTAGTGACTCACGACCCTTGACACTTTGCACTACAAAAGACTGGGTGGGGTGGCCTGACAGCTAATGCAGCCGGGAGCAGTTAGCCTAGCACAGAGGGAGCCAGAGAGAGAGAGAGGTGAAAGGGCCATTAGCTCATCACTTCCACAAATGTCAGAACAATTACTGCGCGTCTGTGACTCACCTCCCAACCAGGTGTCCTCTTGCTTCCACATGCTTTCCCCTTAACCCTTAAAGGTGTAGGTTTTTGAACGTTCTAAGTTCCGCAACAATTGAAGGTTCTAAAATTCTATGTTGAATTCAATGAACCCAGATATTCTTTAGAACGTTCATTTCTCAACATTCCCGATGCGAGGAATCCGCACTATGCAGACCGCTAGGGCAGGGACACACCTCCGTCAACACGCCACTAAAAAGGAACAGGGGCCCCACCACCTCCACCACCTCCAGTCACACACACACACACACACACACACACACACACACACACGCGCACACACACACACAGCTCCTGGTGTGGCATCTCCAGACATGGGAGCCCTGTGGTCACCAGCTTTTAAGGTTCTGCATGTTTTATCTTTCTTTCATTCTTTTTCCTTTTTTCTTTCTTTCTTTCTTTCTTTCTTTCTGTCTTTCTTTCTTTCTTTCTTTCTTTCTGTCTTTCTTTCTCTCTCTCTCTCTCTCTCTCTTTCCTCTTCCTCTTCTTTGTTTTCTTTTCCGCTCCAAGCTCCCTCTGCCACCCTCAGTGCCCTCTCTCCCCTGGCTCTGTAAAGCAGTGCCCCCTTTAGCCACGCAAAGCTTCTCATCCCCAGTGGAATGCAATAAGGCAGACAGACCTGAAGAAGGTGAGACAGACGTACAAGTTATCAGAAAGCAAGAATAGAGTGATAGAGACACAGACAGAGTGAAAGAGAGACAGATTAAAAAGGTAGAAATTGAGCATGCTATTTGAAAGGGGGTACTGGTCCCATTCCTTGGGGGAGGGGGGGGGGGGGGGCAGTCTTTCAGACTGCAGAGGTGCACATCTGTGGATCTGTGCTATATAATGAACATTAACAACCAACCAAGCTCTGGGGTGGAGGGGGTTGTATGTGCTATGTTCTACACAGGCTCTTTTGCATCCCTTAATTACCCCACCCTCAACCCCTCAGGCTTCACTCACCATGTACCAGCATCCTTAACCTGACCATGACCCTATTCTACTGCCTGCCCCCAGTTCTGTTGCCCTAGTCCTAATAACCCCAGTTACAGTGCCAAAGTTCTAACAGCCCCCAGTTCTATTGCCTCAGTTCTATTTCCCCTGTTCTACTGCCCCCAGTTCTAATGCATGTGAGTGGTGTTTGCCCACCGACAGGAGGAGCAGTACTGTGGCTGGTTGGTGGAGCTGTAAGTGTTGTTGGTGGATCTGCAGGCCAAAAGCTTCTGTGAGCACTCTGGCAGCTTTCAAACGCCTCCCAGATGAATGAGGGACAGAGAGAGAGAGAGAAAGAGAGAGAGAATCTCTGAGAGGGAAAAGCTAAGGTTACCCAAGGGGTTTGTGTGTGTGTGTGTGTGTGTGTGTGTGTGTGTGTGTGTGTGTGTGTGTGTGTGTGTGTGTGTGTGAGAGAGAGAGAGAGAGAGAGAGAGAGAGAGAGAGAGAGAGAGAGAAAGAGAGAGAGAGAAACAGTACACCTGGAATTCTGTAAGAACATCTTGGGGGTACACAGGAATGCAACAAATATTGCATGCAGAGCAGAACTTGGAAGATATCCACTATTAGTTGATACAAAAAAGAGCATGCACATTTTATTACCATGTACTGTCCTCAAAACCAGAGGAATGTAATCACAGTGCCCTTCTACAGAGGAGTACCCACCCAGAGAGAGATCCTTTTGATTGCCTTATATCAAAACACAATTTGAATTTGAATACACTTGACATGTCTCAAGCAAAGTTAAAACATATCGAGAAATTAACAAAAGATGAATATTTTAAAATTAAAAAATCCAACAAATTGAACTATTATCAAAAAATAAAAACAAATTATGAATTGGAACCATTTAACAAATATCAAAGATTATAAAAAAAGGAAACTTCTAACTTCCTTCAGAATTAGTAAGCACACTCTGGAAGTTGAGAGGGGTACTAGGCACAGGCAGACATGGAAACCAAGAGATGAAAGACTATGTCTACAATCCCACGAAGGAGTAGTAGAAGATGAGTTACACTTCCTCACAGAATGTAAAAATTACACCCTGGTTAGGAGAGAATTCTTTGACCACATTGGCAAGATTGCTCCCAAATTCCCCATGCTAAAAAGAAGAGAGGCGAGCCTCATCCAAGTGGGTCAACAGTCTCACTCCACATTTTTATCCAGATTGACTTTTAAACTGAAAATTCCTCCGATCCCTTTTCCCCCTCTCTCTCCTGTCCCTCCTCAGTTTCTCCCTCTGCCATTTGCAAACCCACGTGTAACCGTCTAACCCATGATCTAATTCCTGCCACGTGTAGCGTGGGGACCATCATGTGACAGTGACAGATCTCTCTCTCTCTCTCTCTCTCTCTGTAGACAGCTAATGCATGTCTCTGATTCACCAACATCAGCAGGTGACAAGGATGGTGTGCGCAATGAAATAGCTTCCCCTACAACAAAGGTTCCCCATTAACAAGGATGCATGCTGGTGAGGAAGTGGGGGACCACGGGCCACACCAGAGGGGGGTGGGCTGTCAGCGGCTAATTTAAAATCTGCCGAATACCTGTGCAGGATGTGCAGTCCACTGTACACCTCCAGCAGCAGGGCCATGCCTGTCATAGGCTCACACACACACACACACACACACACGCACACACGCATCAGGTTTTCAAAACAGTTAACACCCATGTCTGAACAAAAGCACTCTGGCCAAAATGACACATTTTGCTTGCAATAGGCTATTAGTCTCTCAAAACACTTACAGTTTTTCTTGATCGTTTTGATACCTGTGTCAACTCTGACATCATGTTCTCAAAACAGTTAACACCCGTGTCTGAACAAAAGCACCCTGGACAAAATTACACATTTTGCTTGCAAAAGGCTGTTACTCTCTCAAAACACTTAAAACATGCAGCAAAAGCCAATCTTGCCTTCAAACACTACAACTTGTTGCCCAAACACTCTTTAATCAATCATTACACACTGGACAACAAAGTGCAAAATCTAGTTCTCAAAATGAGCATTTTTGCTATGTCTGTTCCATTACTTTCTAATTTTTCTGATATCAGAAAAAAACTGTGAAAAGACAAAATGTACTGAATAAAAAAATAATTTATTCATTCCTCCCAAGATGTACTGTCATTGACATGTAAGACATACAGTAAACACCTAGCAAGATACAGTACATTTCATTGAACTACAACTTTTCATGTTTTCATCGAAATAGACCTTCAGTAAACACTGTTTGTACTGTTTTCTCCACCAAATAGGCAATACAGTACTTTGTCTAAATGTACATTAGATCCATACTTGCAAATAGCAACACAGAACAGACATGTCTTATGTATAATGAATGATTGCTGATTGAAGAATTGTGCAAAGGAGTTTCACACAGGTGTATCAGAGATTCAGACTTATGCAAGGAATCTATACCACCTGTGAAAAGATGTTTTCCTTTTGTTTAGCACGGGAAAACCAATAGAGTTTGGGGCTTTTGAATGACACCTGTGTTAACTGTTTTGCAAAAGGGTGTGAGAAATGTGTGAACCCAATGAAAACGTATGAACACATTTGCAAGAGATGACTTCTGCTGTGCAAAGAACGTGTTCATGAAGACCAAGTGGATCCCAGTTTCCTTAAGCGGGTCAAAACAATCGAGAAAAAAATTATTGTATAACCTATTTGGTGAATAAAACAGTACAAAAGGTGTTTACTGTAGGTCTATTTTGAAGAAAAAAAGTTTTACATTGAGCACATCAGTGTTCAACTGGTTCTTATAAATGTCTATTCATATGATGGTTTGTGTGTCATTTGAAAACAAAATACAATTTTGAGAAGAAATAACATTGTTTTGAATGTAAAGTTTCATTTTGCAGGAGAATTGAGAGGTTTTGTCCATTGTGTGTGTGTTTTTGGATTTGTGTTTAGAGGTCTGAGAGTACGAGGCATCCTTTCAGAAAATGTGTGTAAACAATCGAGAAAAACTGTAAGCAGGTCAAAGCAGTCAAGACAAACTGTACTGTAATCTCACAATGAAAACAATGAGGAAAAATCCATTCTTGAAGGGAAGCAAATTTATTTTGAGAAAAAGGAAAATCTCATAGAGAAATACATTTTTTTTAACAAAAACATGTCCCTTACAATTATTGCCTCCCCTGCTTGTAATACCTTCTTAAGCCTCCCTTTGCCAATAAAACAGCTTGTAATATTCTCCTATGACACCCCATAAAGTTGGAGAATAAAAACCAAGGGATTTAAGACCATTCGTCTATCCAAAATCTCCCCAGATCGTCAAGACTCCTTGGTCCACACTTGTGCATTCTCCTCTTTGACTCACCCCACTGTTTTTCTACGGAGTTTAGATCAGGGGACAGAGATGGCAATTGCCGAAGCCTGATTTTGTGTTCAGTAAACCATTTTTGTTTTGATCTGGACGATTGTTTTGGTTCATTGACCTGATGAATGATCCAATCATGGCCCACTTTCTTGGCAGAGATTGACAGATTTCCTTTGAAAATGTTCAGGTTCTTCTTGGTGCTCATGATACCACACACCTTAATAAGGTTCCCAAGGCCTTCGGGAATAAAAACAGCCCCACAATAGCACAGCCCCTCCACCATAATTATCATTAGGCATGGGGTTCTTTTCAGTATAGTCATTATTCTATGTGCGCCAAACCCACCTAAAATGAGACCAAAGAGCTCAATTTTCATTTCATCTGATAACACACCACACTTCCAGACAAAGTCATTGTACCATTCAGTAACTACTGCAGTTTACATCTGTAATTAAATGACTGGAAAGGCTTTTACCTGGCATGCCCTCTAAATCATTTATTAGCAGTGAGGTCACTTTTGAACATTTGTTGGGGGACTTGGTGATGTTAAGATAATACCATTTTCTGTAACTCTCAATCAGTGGTTCTTTTGGAATGTTTTGCTTATCCTCCATACTATGTGAGGGGGCAAGATAACCAAGGGTCTTTGTCCAAACATGTTTGTCACATTTCCAGTTGATTAGAACCTTTTAATTATTGTTCTAACTGTAGGCATTTTCAACAAAGTGCCTTGTTTTTATGACCATTCACTGACTTACAAATGTGAACACACTTTTTTTTTATTATTTAAATTTAGTGTATTCTCTTGTCTTTCCGATGTTGAAAAATGACTAGAGGATTTAGCCTCTGTGTCACTTTATTTTCATACCTTAGTGAAAAAGAAAGTCATGAACTACTTCTGAAAGTTCACAGACATTTTGATTAGGTTAAAGAAGTTAAAATTAAATAGGAATATGCTTCTGTTACATTTTGTATATTTTAAGATTTTCTAGGGGTGCCAATATTTGTGGGAAACGTGTTTTTGTTAAAAAAAAAATATCTATTTCTTTATGAGATTTTCCTTTTTCTCAGAATAGAATTGCTTTCCTTCAAGGTTGGATTTTTCCTCGTTGTTTTCATTGTCAATACCTGTTTTAGTCAACTTTACCAAAGCTGCCAATAATTCTAGGTACTGTATTTATTAGCAAAGCATCCTTAAATGCTCTATATATTTCTTCAGTGCTACAGTATGCTATAGTAATCAATCTAACATAACACTGCCATTTAGATCAAACCTTGTGAGAGCACCATTGAGAATATACTTAAACAATTTGGTTTGGTTTATGGTCCACTAACCCACTCTAATATGCCAGGCCTATGATGAGTGCCCCACCTGTGGCAGGTACAGTTTATCTCCATAGGAGCTCCACACACCTGAGTGTGAGATCTGGATCAAGCAAATCATTCCGCATATATAATCTTCGTTCACTTTCAGAAAAGGAGGAAGGTCGCTCTGACACCCGCTCGGAGAAAAGCTGAGAAATACTGTGCTGCTTTGTGCGTGTTCTTCTGTGTGTTCTAGCTGAGAAAAAAGAAATGAAAACAAAAAAGATAGAGGGAGAGAGAAAGAGAGAGAGAGAAGAATGAAGATAGAGGGAGGGAGGGAGGAAGAGAGAGAGAGAGAGAGCGCGAGTGCTTCCCCCTAAACCACCCCCCACGTCTGTCTATTTTTTCCTCTTTTCTTGTGTGCGAGTGAACTCCTCACCTCGCTTTAGGGCGCGTTAGCCCACTTGGCTGCTCTGCCTCAGACTCCCCCTCACGGCCGCCTTGGGAGAGGACACCCCTGACCCCCCCACCCCCCCCCATCCGAGCCGGGCTGGGGTGCACCGACGCTTTTAAACACACACACACACACACACACACACACACACCCCACACACACACCCCACTGCACTGGAGGGCACGGAGAAACCCTGCAGAAGAGGTGGAGGAGGCAGAGGCTCTGAGCTTGAAGGGGGTGACACCTCCTCCTCCACTCTTTCCAGCGCCCTCTCATCCTCTCACTTCATCTCTCTCTCTCTCTGTTCCACTCCTCTCTCTCCTTCTTTCTGCCTCCTCCCCTACCCTTTCTCTTGTTCTTCTACTTTTCAGTCAAGGCCAATCTGGATTCAATGCCGAACCTGCGCATCTCCAAACAGCGATGTGACATAGCTGGTTTGAAGAATAGATCTGAGCACCGAGCGCGTAACCGAGACATTTTGTGCCGTGTTTTATAACATTCTGACTCAAATCTGCAGTCGTCTGGGTCGTCTTCTTTTCATTCCACACAATGGGAAGTCATCTTGTGTTTTTTTGTGATTTTTTTCTCCTGTTTGAGGAGAGAAGGGGGATGAATGTGTTAGGTGTCAGATTTTGGAATCAAGCCAGATGTCAGATGAGCCGACGGATCCGAAGCGGGGAAGCGAGTGATTGATTTCCAGTGGGTGCATTGAGTGACACCTTTGTGGGGGGAAAAAACCTGAGACTACAGCGAGATAATCACAAAAGAGATTAAACAACAAAGAAAAACCTCAGAAACACATAAAATTCACTGAAGCTGTCAAAGCAAATCAGGGAACTCAAACATGGGTTCTACAAGCGACACTGGCTCAGATCTGGCCCTGAAATTGGCCAACTGTGGGCCAGAAAGGAAAAGCCTCCCCCTGGTGTCCCCATGTCCGATGTTGAGCCAGCCGCGTGGTTAGCGGGGAGGGGTGGGGTGGGGTCAGCGGTGGTAATGAGACGTTGAGCAATGGTGAAGCCTGGAGAAGAGAGGGAGTGGGGGGGGGGGGGGGGGGGTGACTCCTCTGGCTCAGATGAGTTAATCTCCCAGTCTGGAGGATAGTAGCATTAGGAGTGCTAATGGTCATTTATCACCAAGGTTAGAGTAAACACACACACACACACACAGACGCACGCACACACGCACACACGCACACACGCACACGCATAAACTCATTCACACACACACACACATACACACACACACACACACACACACACACAAAGAGAAGGTGTGAGGGAGAGGAAAAGAGGGAGAGAGAGAAGGACAGAGATAGAGAGAAAGAAGAGGGTGTGTGTGTGTGTGTGAGACAGAGCAAGAGAGTGCAAGAAGCAGGAAGACAGAAAAACAGAGAGGAGAGTGAAAAGGGAAAGAGAAGAGAGATGAGAAAAAGAGTGAAAAAAGAGAAAGAAGAGAAGAAAAGATTAAGGGGAGAAGTCGCTAGAGAGAGCAGCTGGAAGGAGAGAGAGAGAGAGAGGTGTTAAAAGAGAGAAGAGAGGGAGAGAAAAACAAAGAGAATGTGAGAAAGACAAGTGAGAAGATGGAAAGAAGGAATGATATGAAACTGGAGAGAGGGAGAGAGATGGAAAGATAGAGTGATAGAAACATAGATAAAAAAGAAAATACAGAGAGGATTGAAAGAGAAGAGAATAGTATGTGATGGATATAAGAGAGAATAGAGAGAGTGAGTGAGTGAGAGCGTGAGTGAGTGAGAGAGTGAGTGAGTGAGTGAGTGAGTGAGTGAGAGAGTGAGTGAGTGAGTGAGTGAGTGAGTGAGGGGAAAAGCTTAGAATGATTTTGGAGAGAGGAGAAGGGAGAGGAAAAAAGAGGGGATGATTGAAATACTGAGGGCTGACGGAAAGAACGAGACAGACGGAGAGAGAGAGAAAGAGAGAGAGAGAGAGAAAGTGTGTATGTGTGTGTATATGTGTGAGAAAGAAAGAGAGAGAAGGAGAGAGGGGGGGGGGCAGTCATCCATCTGTGTAATTTATGTGAGAATGGACGTGTCGAGCTCCACACACAGGGGGGTCGAGGTGTATACATTCCTCCCTCTGTTATTCTGTTGTTTGAGGTTTTGCCTGAAATACTGTGAATGAGCTGGGGTAGAGGGTGAAGGGTGGGATGGGGGGGGGGGGGGGGGGCTTTACAGGAAAAAAGGAAAGTGGGTTGGAGGGGTACCTGATCTGAAGGTGGCCCCCTTCTCTCTCTCTCTCTCTCTCTCTCTCTCTCTCTCTCTCACACACACACACACACACACACACACACACACACACACTAACACACACCACCTTCTCACACCCCAGACAGGGGTGTGGGGGGTGGGTTCAGGGGAGAGAAAAAACAAACCCAGGCTACACTAATATTTCCTTTAGGCTTCTGATATCTTAACAGCAGATTGGAGCAGGTGACGTAGTGAGGCTCCTCAGGCTGTTTACTCATCCTCATTGCATTTAAACAGCGTCTGCTAAACTTCCCTTCGCCAAACCCCCCATTCAGGACCTTCTGCGCCAGTCTTAATGTATTCTGCAGCCGACTTCAGATAAGAGGACCTGTGAGGCACCTCCAGAGGCAGACTACCCTTGGTATCTCACAACACATGCATTACTGATACAGGCAGGGAGTCAATGTATACACTTATATACAAGGTGTAGCTATAAAACAACTAGACAGCTATTATGAGAATTCATAGAAGATTTTTTTATTTCAATCAATTAACACTTACAGCACCAGTCAATATTTATTTAGTAGTTTATGTTAACTGCACTTTGTATTCAGGTTTACGAAACTGATAATGTAAAATATAATTTTCATCGTTTTTTAATCTGAGATTGGTTTTGTCCCCTGGGGTGAGTCTCTCGTTTCTTTTGTGAAATCATGATTTTTCTTTTCCAACAAAGAGTCATAACAGTATCTTTTTTGGTGAATGCTACGCTGGCATACTCATTTCACTCTTCTCTAAACTGTTTGCAAACATGCAAACACACACATACACACACACACTGAAAACTCTGAAAAAAAAATCCCCCTGCTTTGCAAGTTCAGTCAAGGTAACCAGGGACAGAAAAAATGATAACAATTCTGTCGGTTCATGTTCCTGTTGAATCTACATCCACGGCTACATATTTCTTGTATGCATGTGATGATAAGCAGACTGACTCATAGCTAATGCACTGTATCTGATAAAGAAAAATATGGCATTTCACAATCAACTCTATAAATCCCACCACACACTCACTGAACCCATTTGTCTCACCTCTAAATCATCTACAGTGATTTTTTTTGACATTTGGGACAGCAAGTTTGTTGAAAGAAGTCCGACACAGCTATTCAGGAGTGATTTACACAAGAGGATGAGCTTTGGAGGGATCTGTCACACTATGATGCTTTGCTTTAATTGCGTACACATAAATCCAGGCTAGGGGAAGGAGAGGGGGAGACAGAGTAGGTGCTCGGCTGTTTGCAGCCATTACTGTTGTGTACAATTAGATGATGAGAACAGCCTAAACTAAGTGATCAACTAACTAAACGACTGACTAGTCTATCTATCTATCTATCTATCTATCTATCTATCTACAGTATCTATCTATCTATCTATCTATCTATCTATCTATCTATCTATCTAAATTAGCATTTTTCTTTGCAGGCACTGTATTTTTCCATACTCTGTATTGTGCTATTGTGGAAAATTCTTGGTTTGCAAGACCATGAGAAAGCCACAGGTCTAGATAATGGGAGGAGACAAAGTAGCGTGAAAGAGACTTAGTGTGTGGAACCCTCGGTATACCTCCATGTTACGTAAACATGTTCTATGTCAACAGAAAATGTTTAATTTACAAAAGCCTTGAGTGAGTTTAGAATTAATGAAAAGGATAGACAATTCACTGATGGCATCATTTGAGTGCAATGTAAGACCTTAACAAATAGCAATGTAAAACTGAGATTTATGTCCCTTTCTCTGCATTTAGTTTCACATAGTTAAAGACTAAGACTAATAGAATCAGTGATCCAATTGCGCAGTATATTGTATGCCTAAAATGTAATTTAATCAGGTCCATTTCTAGTGAACAACAGTGAACATGAAGATATTACAATAGAGACAATATGTGAACCATCACCTTACAGAGTGTTGGTGAGAAACTGACATTCAGGATATTTGAGAGCAGGCCGACACCTGAGGATATAAATGCACTCTGAAGTTGGGTGACAGTAAACAAGGTAAACTATTGATTTTCAAGAACTTGAAGTGAAATGATATACAGCACACAGGAGGGGAAAAAAGCAATATTATCTGCCAAAACAACAACAATGATGGATAGGTAAACCTACCTGGATAAAGTGCATGGGTATCGCTAAGAATATCCTCAGAATGCACTGACTTCTTGAACATTCTCAGGTCAGTGTTGGTGTTTGGATTAGGGCCAGATCCGGACTGACTTTTTTCCGGAATCATCCGTCACCATTACAGTTCTCTCCAGGTGGACCGCATTTCTTCATGACATCACGACAAAGGATATGCAAGAGCATTCATGATTTAAAAGGAAATTATGAGAAAAGACATGAGCCATTCTCATATTTGGGTAATTGATTTTGACCACTGAATGTTTTTGGTGTGTTCTAATTCCAAGTAAATTCGTCGATACATAATCCCATAGATGGGATTAAAAAATGAATTATTATTATTATTGTTGTTGTTGTTGTTGTTTATCTTATGCTTGTATCCATATATCTTTACATTTAGCCAGGGAGAAAATAATACAAACATCACAGTGTTTCCTTTGGTTCTGTATATTTTTGGAGCTTGATTAGATGTGCATTTATTTGTTAAGGGAAAGTGTTTTCTGATCAAATTTAACCTTCTGTCTGATCTGCCATTTTCTATAAATGTGTTTACAGTTTCTGGAAGGTTGATTGAAGAAACCCAGAAACAAACACACATATTTATATATTTTAGTGTGCTTATTAAGTTGAAATGGGATGACAAGTGTTCCGGTGAATCATTTGTTTTTTTTTACTCTCTGTGTTTTTCACATACAGTATAGCTCAAGAGAAGTTTTCTTCATGTGTCCTGTGTTGGGATAATACCTAATGATACTGTGTACAAAAACAAAACTATCATATGTCTTCACAATTTCAGGACATCTTCTTTAAATAAATAAAGATTGGGGCAGTTTGTTGTAACTGAATGTTTGTTGAGTGCTGTTAAAAAAACAGCCAACATTTTATGATGACAAATGTTCCTACCAAATGTGTTCCGTTAATACACCTCAAAGGACAAAAAGACATATCAGTCTTTTCAAAAATGTCAGGTGACCTTTCCACTAAATATAGTTACAAAATCGTCAGGACAGGCATTGTAAAAGAACTGATGATTGGAATGAGGGGGAAAGTTCGGACTTCCTGACAAATCTCGCAGGGTCAAGCCTGTCCTCCCTGCCGTCCCTAAATCATGATAAGGTTCTTTACCAACGCCTGCTGAAATTACCCCGACGTGCAGTTCTGAGAGCAGACCTGACACGACCGTGTGTCATCCACGACATGTGGAGAGCGACGCGTTCGTGTTCACACACACACACACACAAACCAGCCCGCCGGGAAACCAGCAGCCAATTCCCCACCCACACCACTTTCCTCTAAAACCCTCGGCACCAGAAAGTACAGCTGACATTACATGTTTCATCTATGAAAATAAGTGTGTATGTGTGTGTGTATGAGCAACTCTCT
>NC_055958.1:31119510-31124510 GCF_018492685.1 Alosa sapidissima | reverse complement strand
ATGAAGGTTGTTTATACCTTAGAACCTAAAAATCCTAATTCACAATAATGTGATTTGGACACAGATTAGGGTCATGCTAGCCATCTTTGTGGTCAGAGATGTGTTACCTGTACTCTAAATGACTGTCAGTCTTTTTTATTTGAGTGATTTGGGAAAAGATGTCCTTATTGACATGTCAATGAATGTCAATGAATCACGTGATGTATGTTTTATATAAGCTCAACCATCCTATGTGGAGTTAGGATCTCTTCCCATTCTATCCTGTGATGGTGATAGACGGGCCAAATCAACCAATCAGATCAACGAAGTGTATGACGTACTAACAGAGTGTTGACGAAAATACAACCACAAGCTAGGCTACCCTTAACCTACACCCGCCTCAAAACCAACGCTGATTGGCCGTTCATTTGGCGAACGGCTCCATATTTTCTCCATCGCAAATAGCCAGACTGATCTGTGAGTAAAATAAAATGGAGCTTGCGAGATCAGGATGGTCTCATGGATCTCTTCCCATTCAATCAGGTATTAGCCTGACCTACGTTGCCCGAAAGAACTGCCAAGAGGTGTTGCCAAGATGGCTGCCTAGTGGCCAGACTTGCCCATAGGGATTTTGGCGACTTTTGCTTTGTGTCTTTTGCAATGCCTTGTTTAAAACTGGTCTCTTGTGTTTTAATATTGAGCCTAGGTTCTTTTTATATTTAGTTTACTTATCCCATTTGTGTAATAAGTACTTTAACTCCATCATTGTACTGGCAGTTTCACCTCTCATTGTCCTGACCTGATACAGACACGTGAGGATGCAGAAACAGGATATGCTGTTCTATGATGACGATGATGAGGTGTGGGCAATTCATTTTAGGGGACGTTTTGAAAGTATTTGTGGTGTTTTGGAATGACTATGTAGAATGGTACAATGGGTGTGGTGTTCAGTATTTGTGTGTGTGTGTGTGTGTGTGTGTGTGTGTGTGTGTGTGTGTGTGTGTGTGTGTGTCTATACCTGCCAGAACTAAAGAAGTGAAGGAAAGATGGGGAAGCAGAGGGGAGTTACCAACGAGGTAACTTACTACTCAAGGAGTGATTTGAAGAAGACAAAGTCATTTCAGGTCACACTCCCCTCACCCCTCAACAAAATGGCCTCTTGATGAACAAGTAAGGCCAATCGATTTGGATTCCAGGGAACCCCACTGCTTTGGGATATGCCTCCTTGTGGGAGATTGTTATAAGGCATTCAGGATGCAATCACATACTCCAAGACTGCACACTGTGCCATTAAGGGAGAATCATAAAGCATCAGTCAATAACAAATGGACCTGAATGTGTTTTTAAACACAGAACACCATTGTTCACAAGAAAGACTAATGTGTTCTGCAGACTTGGTTGTGTTAGCGGTATCAAATGAAAGTAATGAAAATAACACCTTTGAATCATCCATCTGAATGCTCCTGATCACACACGCTAGAGCTCCTTCACAGGTACAGTGGGAGCAGCGCAGTTTTACAAAATCAGAAGCTTAGCACAACAGCTGTGACATGCTAGGCTTACTGCAGGTCTGTGTAGGGTAAAGTAATTTAACAGTTATGGGATCAAATAAGCACACTATTTATGAGCAGGGCATTTCATCAAGTCACAGCAGGCTCCAGAGAGAGAGAGAGAGTGAGAGTGAGAGAGAGAGAGAGAGAGAGAGAGAGGTAAAGTAAGTCACTAAAACAAACAAATGTGTTTCAGTCATTCCAGTGAGGGTTTAAATGTAAAATTAAAAAAACCTCCTCCACTTTTAAGGCCAGGTAAATTCAGGCAAGAGGGGATGTGTGTGTGTGTGTGTGTGTGTGTGTGTGTGTGTGTGTGTGTGTGTGTGTGTGTGTTATAAAAAAGGTCTCTGAACCCTCTAAATGGGTCTTGACCAAGGTACCACTGTTGCCTAGAGACCAAACATGCCCCTGTTATGTTTGGAATGATCAGCTCCCAAACCCACTTGCCCCATTCCGACCCATTATCATCATCATCATCACAATCATCATCACCATCATCATCATCACAATCATCATCACCATCATCATCATCTCTATCATCATCATCCATTATCATCATCATCATCACCATCATCATCATCTCTATCATCATCATCTCTATCATCATCATCCATAATCATCATCATCATCACCATCATCATCATCATCATCATCATCATCACCATCATCATCATCTCTATCATCATCATCCATTATCATCATCATCATCATCATCATCATCATCATCATAATCATAATCATTATCATTATTATCATCATCATCATCTTTATCATCATCACCATCATCATCCATTATCATTATCATCATCATCTTTATCATCATCATCTCTATCATCATCATCATCATCATCATCATCATCTTTATCATCATCATCATCATCATCATCATCTTTATCATCATCATCATCATCTCTATCATCATCATCATCTTTATCATCATCATCATCATCATCATCATCATCATCTTTATCATCATCATCATCATCATCACCATCATCGTCAGCATCATCCATCATTATCATCATCATCATCATCATCATCTTTATCATCACCATCATCATCCATCATCATCATCATCATCATCATCATCCATTATCATTATCATCATCTTTATCATTATTACTACCACCACTACCACACCCTTTCACCCAGTTATACCCCACCAGTCTACATCCAAAAGCCTAAAGCACACAGCTTCTGTCATTTCCATTGCTCTCTATGTCAGCAGAAATAGGCAGGTTGTGTGTGACGAATCATGTTTCGCTCTCTGTCTTGATGAGATGAGATGCAGATTAAATACTTGGCCTGCCTGCTGTGCATCACAAAAAGGAAAAGAGATAATACCTTACATTCTTCATATGACTGATCACGATCTTTCTGGGGACTGCTGAGAAAGAGAGAGAGAGAGAGAGAGAGAGAGAGAGAGAGAGAGAGGGTCTGAAAGTCCATTGAGTTAAACGCTGAATCCATTTGCTTTTCAACTTTCCAGTTTGAGCTGTGGTTATCAATAATGTCTATTAGATGCAGCTCTAATGAGATCATGAATGATCATTCCTTTTAGTTCTACAGTCACAGGAATCAAATGAGTGTGTGTGAGAGTGGTGCTGTTGTTAGTAGGGCAAGACCTGGCCTTTTCTACGTCTGGGAGTTTTTGTGTGGCTATGATTCACTGCGCATAATGACCTGTTCTTTTTGTGCTTAATGTTAGCCATTATGATGTCGAGCACGGCTTTTGGAAAGCACAGTTTTGAGGTATCACATCTGCAGTATAAAACACATCAGATGAAACAGGGGAATATGGTGTTGTTGAGCTCACATTCACTCATTAATCATTGCATTGCTCATCTGAAAAACGAATCGGTGGATTCTTCAGTCGTGACTCTCACTCCACAGGACGTTGTAGTCAAGATTTTACAACATTCTGGAGATTGATTTGAGTTTAGCCACTTCAGCAGAGTCATACGTGGTCTTTTATACGATGAAAAAATAGGACAGATCATTGCTATTAACAAAGCCATGATTTTGATAACCAAATAAGAGTAGAGGCTGTATTCTAACAGATTTACTTATACTTACCCAAATATGCAGCATCACCATGAAGTACAGCAGTGTGTTGTTTTTATGTGTTATTCCATATAAACAAGCAACATGTGAATAGTATGAATTCAAATTCAATTTATGTTGCTTTTATGTCTATGTTCTCTTGTATACTGTCCCTTGACTTGAAAGGCGCTTTAAATAAAATGTATTACTATTATTATTATTATTATTATTATTATTATTATTATTATTATTATTATGTGTGTAGGGCTATAATCTGAGGGCTATCCTGTGTTCTTTTAACTCAAAATTATTATAGGTGGGCTTTCACTAATGAATTAGCAAAATTAGTAAACATTTACTTTTACTTAAGATAGCCCATCGTAATGCCTTACCTCAATATTCAAACATTAGCCTAAGTCTTAATTAACTTAAAATATCAAATATGGTCATTAAACCGCACAATAGTTAAAAAAAAATACAAATTATTATCAAAGTATTCAAAGCACAATTACTTTCAAATATTCGGGTAGCAAATGCGCCTGAATACACATTTACAACAGAGCATATCAGTGTACACTCAGACATTCAGCAGGAGCAGCAAGTAAATAAAATAAAATAGCCAGCAAAACTCAAAACCGAATAAAATGTCCAGTTCATTGTTGCAGGCCTGAATGCAGCTCGTGTCCGTTGTAGCCTCAAACAAAATGGCTGCTTCAACCTGAAGGCAAAAGAAAAAATGGCACCTCGTGCTGTAGCCCCACACGAGCACCAGGTGTGAGCCGCGGAGTAATCGAAGGGACAAATAAGATGAAGACGAGGTTGCCGTTATTGGCCAGTCCAACAACGAATAAGATGAAGACGAGGTTCTCACTTCACTCACTTCTTCCCATTTTGACCTTACATGTGATTGACTCTTGACAAAAAATACAAAAAATAAAATAATTTTACAAGACACATTTTCCTACTCTTACAGGCATGTTAATTGAGTTAATTGAATTAATTGTTAATTTACTCAACATGTTAAATGACCCAATAATATTTAAAATAAAGTTTTTGTAAAACACATGAAAATTACCAAATAATATTTTTTCTCATTGAGCAATAACGAAACATTATTTTTAGCCTAAGATTTGTAACTTTTTAAAACTTTTTAAGCTTTTATACTATTTATTAAAGCCATGAATCAAACCTTTTTAAATTACACACTAACAGATTCAATCAACAGGGTTACATATAGTATTACATACAATACAGTAGTCCATAAGGATGCATACATTATATTAACTGTATCTAGGGAGGATTTTCTCTAAGCCTTGACAGTCTGACTAAATGGCTGATAATGTTTCATATGAGATGCAGCAGCAGCAGTGGATGCTGTCAACAAATGTTACCCAAATCTGCCACTTGCTTTGCCAAGGCTCTGTTTCC
>NC_055958.1:31077010-31114510 GCF_018492685.1 Alosa sapidissima | reverse complement strand
CCAACGTGCCACCCGAGTGGGGGAGCAATACTGGCAGAGGCGTCCGGCGAGTGGGACAGCACCGGCACCGACCAACCAACGCCAGCAGCAACATCCTCCACCACCCCAGCAGCCGACCGGAGAAAGGGAATCCCACAGAAATCACGCAGAAGAGGAGAGAGGAGAAGAGAGGGAGAGAGGGAGAGGAGGGGAGGAGGGGAGGAGGAGAACCACAGCCTTGTGTGTGTGTGTGTGTGTGTGTGTGTGTGTGTCTGTGTGTCTGTGTGTGTGTGTGTGTCTGTATGTGTGTGTGTGTGTGTGTGTGTGTGTGTGTGTGTGTGTGTGTGTGTGTGTGTCTGTATGTGTGTGTGCGCGTGTGTGTGTGTGTGTGTGTGTGTGTGTGTGTGTGTGTGTCTGAGCTGGTAGTCATGAGGCACGAGGGGTACAGACTGCACTGGAAGAACAATTTGTCTCAATGCGAGGGAGGAGGAGGAGGGTAAACTAGGGTGGTGTGTGTGTGTGTGTGTGTGTGTGTGTGTGTGCGGATGGGGAGATTTTTTTAGGGTCTGCAGAGGGGAAGGGCTGTGCTGTTGAGAGGGCAGGGAGGGAGTAAGGGGGGGGGGGGGCATTTGGGGGGGTTGGAAGGGGTCTGCGTTCAGACATTACAAATAAAGGGGGAGAGTTTCCCACCCAAGACGGGCCCATAGTCGGGGCAGCAGGCGGGCAACACATTCCAGAAGCTTCTTTCATATCAGGGCCTCACAGGAGCTGGTGTAATGCTATCCTCACCCTCTAGTCAAGCACAGCTCTGGGAGAGGAGGAGAGAGAGAGAAGAAATTCAGAAAAGAGGAAACAATAGCAATAAGAGATGTGTGTACAGTGTGCGTACAGCATGTCTTCATTTTCACAACTCATAGATCACAACTCCCTTCTTCCCCACCTTCTTACACCCAAAAATTCCATTTCTGAGCATCACATGTGCCCATATATTATCCCTCCCTAACACTCCAATGATCACATACATACCCTCACACTACCCCCACCCCCCTCTCCCCACCCAATACATACCCTCACACTACCCCCACCCCTCTCCCCACCCAATACATACCCTCGCACTACCCCCCACCCCCCTCTCCCCACCCAATACATACCCTCGCACTACCCCCACCCCTCTCCCCACCCAATACATACCCTCGCACTACCCCCCACCCCTCTCCCCACCCAATACATACCCTCGCACTACCCCCACCCCCCTCTCCCCACCCAATACATACCCTCGCACTACCCCCACCCCTCTCCCCACCCAATACATACCCTCGCACTACCCCCACCCCTCTCCCCACCCAATACATACCCTCGCAATAACCCCACCCCCTTCTCCCCACCCAATACATACTCTCACACTACCCTTCACCCCCTCTCCCCACCTCTCTAGGTGCTCCATGTGCCTGTAGCTCTGGAGTGTTTTTTCCTGCCTGGGTGAGCCCAAACTTAAAGCCCCTTAAAGATCATGTCAAGTGCATGTCTGCTCAGCCGGTAAAAGAGCATCCCATTCCCACATTTAGGAGCCGTAACAAGCCTCAGCAGAGTGACTTAGGGGCAGAGAAAGACAGGTAGGTGTAGGCATAGGTGTAGATAGATAGATAGATAGATAGATAGATAGATAGATAGATAGATACATACATACATACATACATATATAGATACATACATACATAGTCTGAGACAGAATCAGTGAGCGTCAGTAAGTGATAGAAAAAGAGAGAAAGAGAGACCATGGCATCTAATGACTTTGCATGAAGACCTGGGGCCCTGTCACTCCCAGCCCTGTTTGATATCTCTATTTCTCTCTCTCTCTCTCTCACTCTCTCTTACTTTGTCTGTCTTTTGGATTTTTTAAGTGTACATTTTCACTGTAGGGAGAGAAGTTGATCATCTCTTCTCAATGGAAGTACTCATCACCCCATCATCCTTTCTCTCTCTCTCTCTCTCTCTCTTTATCTCTCTCTCCTGCTCCTGCTTGTCCTGACAGGCTGGGCCAGACTGGGCCAGGCCCTCCCAGAAGCCTCCACACCATGCAGAGTTCAGCCCGTCCGCGTCCCAAACACAGGTATTTCACCCCTCAGGTATGCACACAATTGTCAGAGTGCTACAGGCAGATTCCCACTCGCATTCCTCAAGTGCTTCATCTTAATTACCTGACTGGGTGTCCATTAGGAGTTCTTGCCCAAACAGTTCCACACTGGGAAGGTGTGGAAAGGACTCCATTAAGGACAGTTGACTGTTGAATGGGAGGAGCTGGATTCTGGTGGCAGGAGTGAGGGAATGTCCTCCCCCCCAGACATAACTAATCCCACCCAGAGACTTCAGTCAGGCCACCAGCAAGCTCGGGGATCATCTTATCGTCACATTGTTTTGTAGTTTCTGCCCCTTACTTAATTTCCAGACAGGTTTCACAAGGTCTTAAGTATTTTTTTGGAAGTGACTGTTTGGAGATCCCACAAAGCCTCCAGCAAAATAAGTAAAAAAAACAATCAAGAACCCAAACAGGAGAGACGAGTAGAGACGAGTAGAGAAGAGAAGAGAAGAGAAGAGAAGAGAAGAGGGGAGGAGAGGAGAGGAGAGGAGAGAAGAGAAGAGAGGAAAAGAGAAGAGAAGAGAAGAGAGGAGGAGAGAGGAGGAGAGAAGAGAAGAGAAGAGAAGAGGAGGAGATGAGAGAAGAAAGGAGAGAGGAGAAGAGGAGAAGAGAGATGAGAAGAGAGGAGGAGAGGAGAGAAGAGAAGAGCAGCAGACAAGAGCTAAGGAAAGTCCAGTCTATGGATACTGTCACGATACAGGTTATGAATCTGTGTGCTGTGGCATCAGTGGGTCACTCCAACAGAACAACGAAAGATGACCGCGTGTATGTACCTTCTGGCTGATTTGAATGTGTGTGCTTATGTCCTCCCGATCAATACCATGCCTATTTACAGCATTCTCTTCCCAGTGAACTGTAAAATAACAGGTTTAATCTGATTGATGATAATGTGTCGTGTATCATGCATCATCTGGCTCTACTAAGTCCACACGAATCAGTGAGGTACAATGATATCAGATCTGATTAACCTCACCAAAATATACTGTATACCTGATAAAACAACATGAACAAACAACAAGCGTAAAATCAAGGCACGTTATGTTCTGTTATGTTCACGTTATGAAGTTATGTTCTGAATACTCAGAGTCTGTGTATGTACCCAGAGGATGCAGTAGAAAGAAAGAATTTTCTGGAAGCTGGACAATGCACAATGGTAAACTGGGCGTCTTTAGGAACGTGACCTGACAAGTTACCACCTGGGTTCACCAGACGCTGTGAGTAGTGTGAAAAACAGCTTGGTTGGGGAGTGGAAAATAAAACAAGCTCCTGTCAAGTCCAGTTTCATTCCCCGCTGAAACAGCTGAACCTGTGTGTGTTTTTCATGACAACATAATCCATAACTGTGTGTGTGTGTGTGTGTGTGTGTGTGTGTGTGTGTTTTGATTCCGAGCCCCCTGAATGGAACAGCCCAATCAATCCAGCAGTCTCTCACCTGTTTAACTTGGGTACGCGAGAACATTAAACAGTACTTAGACAGCGTCTTGCTTTCAATTATGCTCAAAGTGACGCAACGCTGTGTAGTTCTTTTACCTTAATGAGCTTCGAGCTCATTTTAATGATGACTTAATACGGAAAATGGCATGTCTGACATTGCCAATGCATGCCTAGAATGTCTGGTATTGCACTATGCAACTGTGTTGTACCGTACCAGATGGTGGTGATAATACCTCACTGTATAGAAAGAACTTCTACTTCCTCTGTCTTGGATCCAGTGCATTGGTGTATGGCAATTTCACCAGAATATTTTGTGTCTATTTATATGTCAGCAAAGGACCACAGAGAATCTGCAAGGGGCCGCAAGTCACCTGACCCCTCGAATTTGTCCCTGTTGACTTCTCTGTCTGCCTCCGTCTCTAGTGTCTGCCTCAAATCAGTGGAGTCTGAAGGTCAATTAGCCACATTCGTTTATGAGTGACAGACAATCCTGAGACACTTCAGACGAACTCTTCAGCCAGAGCGCTGACGCAAATCCAGATACTTCTCATCTGCTGATGTGAGATACAGAGAGCTATTTAACCTCCTACTAGTTGACTAGTTAACCTCAGTGAGGACGGCCTCCTGTTCTCAGTGATAACACCGAATTGCAGAAGCTTACCATCAAAGCAATGGCAGAGATAAGATGAGATAAATTGTTTATTTGTCAACACCAGCGAAATGTGGTTAAGACGAACTTAAGGTGCTTGGATTTACATTCATGTTATAGGAAATCAGGCAAACCCATAGAGCTTCTGATGTTTCTGATAGATTGCCTTCCTCATGGAAATAATCTTCCTTTGCTGTCATACAGGAGTTGGAAGGATATTGTGCAAATAACATTTGCTTCATGTTAAAGCACATATGTGCTGTTCAACCATATACATTTTAGATTTTGTAGGCTATGGGAATTATGACTTAGCCTGGCCACGCCCACCTAGATCTGCTTTCAGGGAGATATTAGTCTGGAACACCATAATTCACTAACGTTTCCATCAGACTCCAAAAAGGGCCAGCCAATCAGCGACGAGAGAGGATGACGCTATAGTTATGAAATTGAAAGTGGCTGTGGTAAACGGTTGTAGCAACGCCTGCAAACATGTGCACATTTATTTACAGCAAAGGTATGCCAACATACATTGTTCCCTGACTGCTGATGCTGCTTATTGTCGGTTTGTAAAGTTTAGGCAAAGTAAGAAGTAACGTTAGGAATCCCTGATCAATGTGATTGGTTAGGCTTACCCAATGATTTTGAAGTTAACGCAAAGTCTACACCCGTCACCATGCTATTGTTGGAAACATTTCCCAATCGTGAGTCCCCAGACTCTTTTTCACAAAGTGAATGTGTCTTTTAACCAGGCTAATTATGACTGGCAAGTTTTTAATTTATCTTTTCAAAGAACACATTTTATCTGGAAAAAAAAACAGTAATTAAAGGCTAACAGACATCCTGGCACAGATATAGATGAAAAAGAACATTCTGGTTCCTCTGACTGGATTTCTACTCAGAACGTATTGGTTAAATTACTGTGGCCATGTGGTTTGGTGCGGTGTGGTGCGGTTTGGTGTGCGGCGTAGGACTGAACCCTTTGTGAGGTGAGACGTGAAGGACGTCCCCTTTATTTGTCTGCCCTCTAAAAAGAAAAACTGGCCCCTCAACGGCAGCTGGATGACATCGCTCACACTCACAGGGCAGGAGATGAGAAATGAAACACTCAGAAAGAAACACACACACAAATCTTCAGCGCTTCACGCACTCTCAAAAAATAGAAAATAATTTGATGATCTTCTAAGAAGATAGATAGATAGATAGATAGATAGATAGATAGATACTTTATTGATCCCCAGGGGAAATTCAAGGTCTCAGCAGCATACAGACAACACAAACACATTCTTTAACAGCAGAAAGAGTAATTAAAGTATATAATATAAAAACACAACTAAGCAATAAGGACAGTAGAAGATAAAGAATATGCTAAATATACTAAAAAACAAATGACAAAAATACAAATTATACTAACTAACACTTAATCTAAATCAATTCTAAAAACAGTATCCACATAGTGGTGATTAATCAATCAGAGGCGCTTGCAATGACTGAGGCAGGGACTGAGCCTGTGATTCTCTGTGCATAGTAAGGTATGGTAAGGTGCTCTGTGTGAGTGAGTGTCACGGTGGTAGTGCAATGGTGATGGTGGTCATTACATTACATTAATACACAGGATTAAAAACTGGCCCCTCAACGGCAGCTGGAGGACATCGCTCACACTCACAGGGCAGGAGATGTTCAGAAATAGACAAATCTTCAGCGCTTCACGCATTCTCAAAAAATAGAAAATAATTTGATGATCTTCTAAGAATGCTTCAACGCGAGGAACACATTGACTGAATTGACTCCAAGTTCTCATGGGGTTTCAGAAATAGATTATTTTATTCTGATGAGGGTAGTGATGAGCTTTTTTGTCAGTTCTTGTAAGACTGGATATTGTGAATAATCTGAGTAACACGTTCCCTGAACTTTACTCGAGGCAAAAGGTAATTAAAGGAATGGTGTTTCCTCACAAATAAATAAAATTGGAGCCAGAAAATGAACAGTCTTTCAATGTCTCTTTAATGAACCACTCTTTCAGGCACTAATGTAGTTTTCTGACAGCCACGTAAATATGGACAACATGAGCATTAGAGCATGAACCATGCCATAGCCAACCCAAACAAACACAGACGCACACATGCACATGTGCTATTCCATCATCAAACCATGAAAACTAATGAAACACATTTCCTGTCAGGTTACTGATTATAGTGTTATGAACTTCTAAATATAAAATTAATATAAATATTTGTTATATTTACACATTTATACACATTTACATTTATGATATAAATATAAAGTGAATATAACGTTTTACAGATCCTGTAAAAAAATGACAATGTAAAAATGTATCATGACAAAACCTCTTAGGAATTATGTTAGATAATGCAGTCACAGTGATAATGCATTTACAGTATACACACTGAAGGGACCTTGTGGAAATACCCAGGTTAGTCCCTGCTTACATATGTGTGTGTGTGTGTGTGTGTGTGTGTGTGTGTGTGTGTGTGTGTGTGTGACTTCAGAGTCTCTGCCTGCACACTGTAAATATTACAATCATAAGCAGCAACAAAGTCTGATCTGAATTTCCAATGGGTCATTACTAAAATGGAGAATTGATCATTCACGCCTCATTGCTAATGTCAAAACTAAAAGCATCCCCTCCAATAATGCAGTTTTCAGGAAAATGTCTGCCCTCTGCCACCCCCCCCCCCCCCTCTCTCTCTCTCATACTTTGTCTTTTGAATTTTCCAGTGTGTGGTTTCTGGCTGCAGAAAGCAACGTTGATCATCTCTTTTCTGTGAAAATACTCATCACCCCATCATCCTCACCACCATTGCTCTCAATGGAATTAAACAGCACACACGACTGCAATAGCTAATAAAGCACCATGCCAATCACTCCGACATATACAGATTTGACTTGGCATCGATACTTTCTATTCTTTTGCTTTCCGATGCCAGTGATTTCAGCGTACACCCAGAGAGAGATGCATTGATGGCCACATGCCAGACGTGTCTTATCAACAACTTTCACCTCTTCAAGTGAGTCACCACACTTAAGTCAACGTGCTTAATGCGCCAGGGGTTCCTGTCACAACCCACAACCACCAGTCCGTGTGTGTTTCCTGCGTCAGGCTTAATTTATTTTGTCTTGAGTTGCTTTTCCTACAACCCAGGGATGGAATTTAGCACCAGCCCGGGTGAGCTCAGCCCGGGTAGACGAAATAGTTATTTCACTTTTTTATTTAGTTGTGCGTTCTATCCCTCGTAGCCTGATAGAAAAAGGATTTCCGAACACTAAACTCTGACAAGGAGAAGCAGAACGGGCCAGGCGGGGCTGGGCTGGGGGTGGCTGGAGAGCGGCAGAGGGTCGCTTCGCGGTCTGGTCTGAGATCAGTGGATCTGTGCTCTCAACTAACGTTACTGCTGTCAACTAGTCAATGGGTGGTTCAGCGTCATAGGTATAGTATAAGTATTAGTGCTGTCAAACGATTAAAATTTTTAATCACGATTAATCGCTGAATTCCTATAGTTAATCACGATTAATCACATATTTTATCATATGATTAAAATTCTATTATTTTGCATTTCTGAACTTTCCAGGAGTCCATATTAACAATAAAGCAATTATTGTTTATCTTGATTGGGATTCAAATGAAAGCAAAGCAAGTTACTTTATTAACTGAACTTTAAGACATAGGTCTATTTGATTATTTCAAATCAAATTTCAAAAGATGTGCAGCAGACCTGAGGCAACACTATATTCTTCAGAAATATAGCTGATATAAACTGAAATAAATGCTACTGCAGAAGTGCATGCACAAAATGTAGGCCTACACACATTATAAAGGGCATAACAAACAGAAAATATTATAATCATACTATATTCATTACCTTTGAGTCCAGTTGAAAATAAGGAACTTTTCAACATGAGTGCATTGCCATTTTATAGGCCTACAGTCTATGGTGCACTGTCACTTGCCACACACATCAATGCCGAAGTTTTAACAGGCAAACACTGGATGAACAATGGATTTTATGGAGCAGCGACCAAATATAACTGAATCGTGATTACACGGCTGCAAAGTGCGATGCTGGTGTGCGGAGTTGTATTGAAAAGAATAGAATCTAATGTAAATGAATGTCGAAAGCAGAGTGCATCGCAAATAGTAGCAGCCAAAGAGGAATGTTGATAACAGAACAAGTGACGGTGAAAAAATCTTTGGCGGCACACAACTAATGCGCCGGCCTAGGCTACTACTCTTTGGCCGGCTTGTTAACGCAACCAAGTGTGTGCAGCATGCCTTTACGTAGCCTACTAACGGCGCATCATCATAAAGATACATTTGATCTGCATCTGCATCACGCCCCATTTTAGCGGAAAACATGTTAACATTATATCATTGAAAGACAGCTAGTAATCACACCTTGTTACATGTAGTTATTAATTCACAGGACATTCAATAATTTTACTAACACGGCAGTTATGAAGAATTGTGTTTATGTAACTTACTCATGTCGAAACGATGTACATTACCAACCTTATTCGTTTGCAATACCCCATGTATTATACAAATTTAGCATGTACACTTATCATAATATCCCATGCAAAACGGTTAGCTTGCTAGCTAGCTAACTGTGGAACTTCAGTATAGCCAATTATCTCACCTAGTTGTAGGAAATAGGCTACGTTCATATTACAAGTGATATAATGAATGTGTGACTTATGTTTAGTTGATGTTATGACATGTAAAGTTAAGCTTGCTGAACTTAATTAGTCAGCCACGGGCAGTTTGACTGTGCCTATCGATACATTCGTGACACTCCTGTTAGTAAACTGGAGAGAGCAAAACATAGGAACATGGTCACATTAATCCCATAAACACACAGATAACTCTTACACCAACCTTATTTTGTGCCTTTTATTCATGTTTGTTTCAAGATTTAGTAAGTTTACTATAAGCACGTTTTGCTCTCCACTTTGATGCAGCATAGATTTCCATTATATCAGTCATCTTCCCCCTAAAAAGGGGCGTGTATGCAGCACATACAACGTTCTGTTCCATTCCATTCGTCAGTGCGTATTGTTTAATTTCCGGTCTGGCTAGATCGGTGTGGTGTTGTAGTTGTTCTAACGTTACTAGTCGTTGCAACAGCATGTGAAAAAACGACAAAGTTTGTTACACCAAAATGAACGTTAATCTCGTGATAAAAAAATTGACGCCGTTAAAATAGGTTTCCGTTAACGCCGTTAATAACGCGTTTAACTGACAGCACTAATAAGTATATATACTTTTTTGATCCCGTGAGGGAAATTTGGCCTCTGCATTTATCCCAATCCGTGAATTAGTGAAACACACACAACACACAGTGTACACACAGTGAGGTGAAGCACACACTAATCCCGGCGCAGTGAGCTGCCTGCATCAACAGCGGCGCTCGGGGAGCAGTGAGGGGTTAGGTGCCTTGCTCAAGGGCACTTCAGCCGTGCCTACTGGTCGGGGTTCAAACCGGCAACCCTCCGGTTACAGGTTCGAAGTGCTAACCAGTAGGCCATGGCTGCCTCAAGGTTGCAGTACGTTGAGAAAGCAGACGTGACATGGCCAGCAAAAAACAATTGAAACTGTTTGGCTTTTTCAAGTGAAAGGCAAAGGGTAAGAATTCATGTTTGCAAACTGAAATATAAGCTTAGTCCTGTCCGACCGACTCCATAAAGGCCAGCTATTAGTGTTGTTTACCTATCCTATCGCTGGCTGGCTAGCAAGCTATCCTTAGAAAACACTAAGCTGGAGTCAAAATTAACTTTTTGAAATGTGAATATCTACTAGTCACTGACAAATGAAGTGGTGAAATTCACCAGCCATTCAATAGGTAATCCGTATTTTATGACTGAAATCTACTAGCCAACTTCAATATTTACCACCATTTGTCGGGTGCAATTTTGAGCCCTGCTAGTAGGCTAAGCAAGCATTAGGCAACTGCAAGGCATCTGGTCAGGTTAATTGGCACAACACATTTCAGTGTTCATTTTGAGAGAGAGAGTGAGAGAGAGATGTATTACACTCAGCTTTAAATAACTAAATTTAGCCAGAAGGGAACATTTGTACTGATGTTCTGAGGAGCAGACGAGGATGTTACACTCTCTAACACTATAGCAAAATTGCAGTTTTGATACACAGTAGGCCTGCAATGTAGGATTTTTTTGTAGGGGAGATGTTTTAACAGTGACAAACTAGTATAAACCATTAAATATCAAGAGGGTGCTGAGGCAGCTTTCATTCACCCTGTAATGAGCCATTTAACCATCAAAGTGATTACAAAGCTGGTGACATAAACATAAAACAGCATTTAAAAACCAAGTTTCATGGGAATGAACATGAATGAACATGTTTCAAGGGAATGTGTTTAAATGTCCACTGAAATGTATGCAAATGCCCTATGCATAAGCAAAGCATTTGTAATTAGAGCTGAACATTGCAATCTCAAAAGTTCTTTGTATCCTGCAATGTATCAATAGTATGTTTTTGTTGGTTTGCCACCCACTGATCTGATTCCATGATTTTGTAGAGGGTAACAGCAAAGATGGGCTACAAACAGAGGAGGAGGAGCCCGCATCAGGAGCAGATAGGCCTATATCAGCATCAGGCATGGACACTGGTATTTATTCAGAGAAGGAGAAGAGAGAAGTGTAAGTGATGAAGGACAGCAAGTGATGAGGAGGAGAAGAGAGAGGTGTAAGTGATGAAGGACAGCAGTAAGTGATGAAAGAAGAGCAAGTGATAAGAACAGACAGATACTGTAAACAGACTGAGACAGAACTGACACGGCAGTAAGTGATGGGGCAACCAACTCAAAACTGCAAGTTATGACAGCAAAACAGCAAGTTACTAGAAGGACAAGAACAGTTGAACTGCTGATGAGAAAAAAACAGCAAGTGATGCCAAAGAGTAGTGCAGGGAGATAGTGTGAGAAAGACAGAGAAACACTGGTAATTGATGAACCATAAGCAACTGATGAGACTACAGAGAGTAATGAAAAAGAGGACAACTAGTGATAAGGACAACAGAAAACAATAGCAAGAGGTGATTATGATGTGTTTTTCTCTCTCTCTTTCTCTGTGTGTGTGTGTGTGTGTGTGTGTGTGTGTGTGTGCGCGTGTACAATCCCATTTTAACATCAAACATTTTACTGTATTTTTGGTAGATCTCTGTCATAGATCAAACAACAAAAGAGCAGTCAGGTGATGGAGAGAGAAGGGAGATCAACAGAAGGAGGTGCAGAACATTTGCCTAATGATACATTACATGCAATCTCACACTTAAACGTGTATGTACTTAGTAATTCAATAATAAACTAGATGTCAAAATATGACCGCCGCCCAGTCCAGCACATGTTTTCCACAAAAATAAGTCACGCTGAAAGGCATATATGATTCTAACTGTCTTACTGAATTGCATTATGCACACTCAATTCTCACTGGTATCTGCTAGACAACAAGTACCAAAACATGATTAGTTCATAGATTTCACATGTAATATACATTTTATACAACCCCACCCCCATCTTGCCTGTACATAATTCTGAGAAATTCTTGAATTGTGTGCATGTGTGTGTGTACATGTTTATTTTTATGTGTGTGTGGGTGGGTGTGTGTGCGTGCATGTGTGTGTTTGCCTGTTTATGTGCCTGTGTGTGTGCATGTGCATGCATGCGTATATATGTCTACTGTGTGAGTATGTGTCATATGTAGGATTACTGTGAATGTATGTGTGTGCGTGTGTATCTGTTTATGCACATGTGTGCATATGGAATGGGTTTACATGACCCCTGGAGGCAAACATACGCAATAAATTGGTCATCCTAGGCCCTACGGTTCTCAAGATATTCACAGAAAACTGTGTCTGCCCTACCCTCCTTTCAGGGGGTCCAGTCCAGCGGGGGGGCTACAGATCAAAATGAAAAGCGATGGTTCCATGCTATCCATGTGGGTTACATGCCCACCAAGTTTCGTGTACCCCGGTCTTTCAGTGTCCTGGGAATCCTTGTTGGTGTACAGTCACTAAATGTACACATAAATTATTTTATTGTAAGGCCCCCCATGAACGAAAGTCCACGAAACTGGGCATGCATTCGGAGGGTGTCATAATGATCCTACACTTTCAATTTCGTGCAGTTTTGACCATGTCAGCCAGAGATATTGTGATGAAAACACCTAATGTTTTGCTTTTTAATTTTTAACTAGGTGGCGCTATACATGAAATAAGTGGTACCTACAGGCCAGTTGGTGTATAGTAACATAAATTAATTTATTGTGTGGCCCCCCATGAACGGAATTCCACGAAACTTGGCGTGCATTCAGAGGGTGTCATAATGATCCTACACTTTCAATTTCGTGAAGTTTTGACTATGTTAGGTCACAGATACCTTTTTTGTGTTTAACTAGGTGGCGCTATACATGAAATGAGTGGTTATGGAATGGGTTGACATGGCCCTTTGAGATCAACATAAAAAAAATGGTCCTCCTAAACCCTACGGTTCTCGAGATATTCACAGAAAACTGTGTCTGCCCTACCCTCCTTTCGGGGGGTCCAGTCCAGCGGGGGGCTACAGATCAAAACGAAAACAGGAGGTTCCATGCTATTCATGTGGGGTTACATGCCCACCAAGTTTCGTGTACCCCGGTCTTACAGTGTCCCGGGAATCCTTGACGGAAATTTGGACTAAGGGCCCGTCCACACGGAGACGCTTTTTAGGTTAAACGCAGAGGTTTTGCTTCGTCTTGGCCGAGCGTCCAAACGAATCCTGTAAACGCACTGCCCAAAACCGCACTTTTCTGAAACCTGGTCCCAGAGTGGAGAAATCTGAAACCGTAGCCCATTTGAATTCGTTTAGACAGCGAAACCGCACATCCTGCTTGCGTATCGATGATGTCATCGCCACACCTCAGCTGCCCTGGACTTGCACTTATAGTATTGCCTAACAATACTACTTTTCATACATGACATTACCTACGATTACACTCCGTAAGATAAATATCACAACTGGTGCTGCGCAGCGCCGATAGCTTATGACTTGGTGGACTGAACACTGTTTTTCCCCGGTGTTTTTTAATGCATTCTAGCTACTGTCAGTGACGCGAGAGAACTTAAGTTATTAGGAAAGTGCGGTGTAAGTTTAGGCTACATTAATTTGTGCGTAGTGCCAGTGTCATTCATTTATTTTACATGTCTTACAACATATATACATGCATTCACAGTCGAGTGAAATCAGATATAAGCATACAAAGACGCTTAGAACTCACGTTAAGCTGGTAGCACACTGAATGCAAATGCGCGATTTGATTTGATGCAGGCAAACGTATTGACTGTTACTAACGAAGGTTTTATAGCAATATTATAAATGTGGCGACAGAATACCCTAGAACTTGGGTAAGCCTTGCGTTTAGTAGCCTAATTGCGGTGATAGCCAAAACTAATGTGAATCACGGAATATCCTACAACCAAAGAAAGTAAAGGTGATTAGTAGGCCTTAGTATAGTACCTGCGTTAGCCAAATAAAGGACGGGACTGCACCCTTCACAAACCGTAAAATAAAGTTTATTAGTTTTACAGTTGACTACAGTTGACAGTTCACCATCAGTCCACACAAACAATTCTGGTTTCCTTGCACTAGCCATTTTGTCATAGCCTATTCTGTCAGTTTGTAAAGCACACAAACTTTGGTCAATTTCTGTAAAGAAACAGTGCCACCTATAGGCCTGGGGTATGAAGTAACGTGTTGAGTCGTGTTGAGATGGATCCGTTTGGACGCAAATATTCTTGATGCGGTTTCAGGGAAGGCGGAGGAAAAAAAGATCGGTTTCGTACATGTGGACTAGCCCTAAACCTATATGAGCGCCACTTCGGCGGTCATAATAATTTGGGCAGTCCAATGTAGTCTGTTGTCTACTATAATAACACCTTTTATATACTGTATATATATATATATAAAAATCCTCAGCTAATCTTTAAATTTACATCCGGTCCAGCCGGGCTAAGCCCAGGTTGTCCTTAAAGTCTAGAAACGCCCCTGCTGTCCAACATTGGTGGTACCCTGGAAATCCAGAGTTCTCGCGAGAGCACAATGGAATTGTCTCTGCGAGACACTCTGGCAATGAGCAATGATGTACGTTACTTTCACCCCTGGCATCCCGGGGAACCAATCAAATCGGCATATCTGATATATGCGGGCCAGAGGCGAGCTAAACTGATGACGACAGCACTGCAACGTTGGAGGTCAGTAAACATTGGTCGTAGTGTTATGCAATTGCGTCGAAGTCCGGAATCATTCAGAGTAAACATTGGTCTAGTGTTATCCAATTGCGTGCAGTGAGATTTTCAAATGCATGCTTGGTGCCGCCCCTCGAGTTGGGGCTATTACATTGTTCATGGCCAGACCCTTAATCTTTCTAGATAACCAGGGTCTGGATTTTCCAGGCTACATTGGTTGTAAGTGTAGAGGAAAATTCAGCACATTTTAATCGTATCGCACGATACGATGATCATGATCATTGACGATGATAACCGTGATCATTTAGGTTACTATAATCATGATATCACATTTTCATACCGTATCTCTAGTGGCTGGTGAAAAAGTTGAGTGGCTGGTAGATTTTGGAGTCCACCAGCCACAGTGGCTGGCAGGTGGACAAAATATTTAATTTCCATCCCAAATCAGAAAAAGTTGGGACATTGTGTAAAATGCAAATAAAAACAGAATGTGATAATACACAAGTCCCGTAAATATTTTGCAGCAAATAGGACATAGACAATATTAGTCTATAGCAACTAGGGATGTAACGGTATGAAAATTTAACCTCACGGTATTTCTAAAAGTGTGTTCAATATGTTCAGAAAGCACTGATAGGCCTACACAAGGTGAAATAGTTTCAAAAAGTGTCCCGTTCACTTTTTTCTTCATGTTTAATTGGCTATGTGCTTATAGCTTAACTTACCCTACCATAACTTGGAGTTTGCTATTTATGTTATTTGGATGCAATGAGCAGGGACGGGTCATGGCTTGTGCCAAGTGCACAGTCGGATTTAAAAAATAATTGCCATGAATTTAGGCTAGATTATGCCCGGTGCTTCTGTCTGTTAATTTGCGGCACAACTGAATGGTGTTATGGACCGAAAGAAAAATAAACTAAATGTTTTCCTGATCAATAAATACTTCTTAATTCATAAATTATAGAGGCATAACATTAGGTGGAAGTGGTAGGCTATGAGGGCTCATTCAATGTGTATCCGTGTTTGCGAAAGTGAAACTGACCCACTCGTGGGTAGGTGAATGAAGTGGATTCCTGCAATGTTCATGAAAACAGCATAGCGATTGGATAGCCTAATAAATCGCGACTTGTTGTAGGCCTAACAGTAGCTTATATCGTAGCAAATAGCCTATAGCGATACCGATGACAGATAGGCCTACACTTATTTCACTCGTCTCGCTGGAGTGAGCGCATAATGTGGGCTGTTGCGCAAAGAAATTAATTAGGGAGATTATCTGCATCTCCATTTACCAAACGCTATAGTTTTGCTAACATCTCCACTGTTAACGTGAAATATCTCCATGCAAGGTAGTGTCAAAGCAGCAGTGAAGTGAAAACCTTATCATGCAGGTAGCCAATGTTCACGTCACCTGAGTCAGACAGAAAACGGGCCCTGCTTGCTCTGTTAAAGTTTGTATGCCCCTTCCAAACTGCGTTAAAAGGGTATATTTAACAGCCAGAATTTTGAAAATTTCCAGGGGGAGACACCCCCGAACCCCCCGTAATATGATCAGCACCACCTCTCACAAAATACTATCAATGTCCCTGCTACCGGTCCGTCAGATATGACAACTGTGTCCGGTCCGTTTAGTGAAAAATGTTGCTGTAGACTGTTTGGACAGCAAAGGGAGATTACAGCCTAATAATAAAAACAGCTGCTGGAATTCATTTCTGTGTGGGCCTGAGTTATAATATATGACATAATGTACTACATTTTCATTGTGTGCAATTGTGCACCAGCCTGCACAGCGACAGCAAAGAGAGAAGCACTAGCTGCACGCGCCTTTTTTGATATTGTGCACAGGGGCCCATATTTGTTTAATCCGTCCCTGGCAATGAGTGAGACCAAAGTAAGCGTTCAAAATAAAACTTTAGGCTACTGTATTCTCCTGATAACGTGAGTGGAATGGATTTTATAATAATAATAATAATAAGCTTTATTTGTATAGCACCTTTCATACACAGAATGCAGCTCAAAGTGCTTTACATTTGAAGCATGTAACACAATGATAGTCAGTCAGTCATTATCAATCACTTTTCTTTGCTGTTTATGATCTACTCAGCAACATATCAAAAATATAGAAAATGACGTCATAGGACTGGCAGCCTTAACCCTCTTACCCCCCACAAGCACTCCATATGGCAACTGTGGCAAGGAAAAACTCCCATATTCCAGGAAGAAACCTTGAGCAGAACCTGACTTAATAGGGGGAGCCCATCTGCTTCTGGCTGGCTGCGCCCTCCAATAGTAGCAGATGTAGAATAATCTGAAAATGTAGTCTACAGGATAAGATGAGTTAACTAAAAACTTTCCTGTACAGGTATGTTTTCAGATCTTTTTTAAAAATATGTACTGAACTCGCCTGCTTGATGTACAGAGGCAGGGTGTTTGGGGGCATAATGGATAAACGCAGCTTCTCCACTTTGTTTGTGGAGCACTTTGGGTACGATTAAAAGATTACAATTGGATGATCTAAGTTTCCTTTGTGGTTGATAAGATATTAAAAGCTCAGAGATATATGAAGGTGCTATGCCATTCAGAGCTTTGTAAGTAATTAACATAACCTTAAAATCAATTCTATAGGAAATAGGGAGCCAGTGCAGTTCAGCCAACACAGGGGTGATGTGTTCTCTCTTCTTAGTCTTAGTTAAAAGTCTAGCCGCAGAGTTCTGTATGAGTGCCAATTTCTTTAGATGTTTTTTGGGAAGACCAGTGAAAAGTGCATTGCAGTAGTCTAACCTGCTAGTGATAAAGGCGTGAATTAGTTTTTCTGCATCTTGTTGAGTTAAAAAGGGCCGCACTTTGGCAATGTTTCTCAAGTGGAAATAGGCTGTCTGAGTAACTTTACTGATATGGGGCTTAAAACTTAACTCTGCATCTAAGATGACACCGAGGCTTGTTACTTTTGGTTTAACCTGGTGTGCCAAGTTCCCCAGATTACTAAGAATAATATCTCGCTTTAGTTTTGGTCCAACCAGAAGTACCTCTGTTTTGTCATCATTTAGTTTCAAAAAGTTTTTGCTCATCCACTGATTAATGGAGGTTAGGCATGCAGTGAGGGAGCAAAGGCCATCTGGGTTAGTTGGCTCCACAGAAATATACAATTGGGTATCATCTGCGTAGCTGTGGAAGTTTACATTATGCTGACTTATGACGTTTCCCAATGGAAGCATATATAGAGAAAATAGCAGGGGACCAAGGCAGCTCCCCTGGGCCACACCAAAAGGCAAGTCATGTTTTTCAGATACATGATCTCCTAGACTGATATAAAAATCTCTGCCAGTAATGTAGGTTTGAAACCAGTTTAGAGCATTATCAGAGAGACCCACCCACTTCGCAAGGCGGTGAATTAGGATGCTATGATCAATGGTGTCAAATGCCGCACTCAAATCCAGAAGAATAAGGATTGAGACTTTGTTTGAGTCTATTATATACTATTTTTACTAGAGCCGTTTCTGTGCTGTGATTTGATCTAAAACCTGATTGGAATTTTTCAAGGATACTGTTTTCGTTGAGGAAGGTATTTAACTGATTACAAACAACTTTTTCAAGTACTTTGCTCAAAAACGATAGATTTGATATAGGCCTGTAGTTGCTCAGATTGGTATGGTCAAGATTTGACTTTTTAAGTAAAGGTTTCACAACAGCGGTTTTAAAAGCAGTTGGAAATATACCTGTTTCTAATGAGGTATTTATTACCTTGAGAAAAAAGGGAGCTAAGCTATCATATACTTTTTTGAGGAATGTAGTAGGGATTGGATCTAAAACACATGTTGAGGAGCCGGTTTGAGTTATAATTTTACCAAGCTCAGATTGAGTAATAGTGCTAAAGGACCTTAATTTTGGGGGGCTGTTTTTGGGTGTACTATCAAACATATTACTTGTGTTACCAATAGCCTCCCTTATAGAAATGACTTTGTTTTTGAAGAAGTCTGCAAATTCTTCGCATCTTAGAGAGGATGCCTGACTGAGTGTATCAAAAGGTGTTTGATGCAATAGCCTATCAATGGTAGAGAACAACACCCTAGAGTTTCCACTGTTTTCAGCAATTACCTTAGAGAAGTGGTTCCTCCTCTCATTCCGAATAGCTCTATTATAATTTGCTATTTTTTCTTTTAGAATGGCACGGTGAACCTGTAACTTAGTTTTTCTCCATGTTCGCTCAGCTTTTCTACATGATCTTTTTAGATCATGGATATTTTCGTTCATCCAAGGTGTCAGTTTGCTACAGGGCCTTTTTTTAGTCTTTAAGGGTGCCACTCTGTCAAGCAGAGCGCCTAATTCACGATTGAGAGCCTCTACCATTTGATCAATGGGATGATGTAAAATATCTAAATTTATGGAGTCTATAAGAGCTACAGTATGATCTGCTGTTCTGCTCTAATGTCCAAGAGTCGCGATTTGATTGCAATTTTGGGATGAATTTTTGGAGTATGTAGTACTATATTAAAAGATACACAATGATGATCAGACATATTTATATCATTTACTGATAAGTCTGTGACTTCTATCCCTCTAGAAATGACTAGATCGAGGGTGTTGCCAAGGTTGTGGGTGGGTCCTGTAACATGCTGCTTTAGCTCTAAACTGTCCAACACATTAAGGAACTTACTGGCTTTAGCATCAGTTGTCTTATTGACATGAATATTGAAGTCGCCATTTACAATTATCCGATCATAGCTAGTGATGATGAGCGACATAAGTTCAGAAAACTGGTCGAGAAAGCCAGTCCATAGTTTAGGAGGGCGGTATAAGGTTAATAGAAGTACAGCTGGGTCAGCCTTCAGAGTGAGGGCAATATACTCAAAGGAAGCGAATTCGCCAAAGTTGACTCTAGTGCAACTATATTTGTTTGAGAGAATGGAGGCAATTCCACCACCTCGTTTGCCTTGTCTAATTGAGTGGAAGAAATTATAATTTGGGGGACAAGTCTCAACAAGAACAGCTTCGCTGTCTGAAGTCAGCCAGGTTTCAACAAGAAACAGAAAATCCAATTTTTTTTCACTAATAAAATCATTGATTGCAAAGGTTTTGGTAGTAAGTGCACCTATATTTAGTAAACCCATGTTAGCTGAAAATGCCTCTGGCTTTTGAGGAATATGCTGAGGTATGGAAAGAATATTTGTTAGGTTTCTAGTTTTAAATTTGTCTTTTCTTTTTACTATACGTTGGGTAGAAATCAACGTTGGAATAGAACTATAAGCATAAGTCATGCTATTACATGACGCAGCTTGATCTATGGTAGTAGTATTGTATGTTACCCTGCAGAAAACATTCTCAGACCCATCCACATGTATAATGCCATTCGAATCAATACCTGGGGGGCATGAATCTGTAATATTTTCTACAGAATGTCAATGCCTCAGTGTGGACGCTATGTTGTCAGAGAGTAGCCTGGCTCCATGTTGGTTTGGGTGGAGACCATCACGCTTCAGCATACTGGGCCTCTCCCAGAACAAGCCCCAGTTGTTGACATAGGGGATGCTTAGGGAAGCGCAGTAGCGTTTGAGCCAGGTGTGGAGATCGAACAGTCTGGACCATCTCTCAGCACCTTTTCTGTAGGTAGGGAGAGGCCCAGACATGACAAGTGTTTTATGTGGACGTAAACATAAAAAGACGCAGAGTGGCTACATGATACAGTGCACATTTTCAGGTGAAAAAGTTCCGCCTTTTAAAATCAGGTGTAGCCTAATGCGAATCGTAGTTAAAACCATCAATTGTTCCAGTTTTGTTCCATTGTACCAGGCCTACTGTCAAAAGCAGGCTCGGATGAAGCTGGGAAGGATTAAACACACGGTTTCCACACCGCGGTAATCAACAGTGATAATCATGATGTTTGAAATGAAAACGGTAATTATTATCGTCAACATTTTTATCGCGGTTTACCATTATACCGGTAATCGTTACATCCCTACTAGAAACTCTCTGTTGGCTTGGGAGCTGGAAAAATTAAGCTTCAATCAGGTCAATTACATCGTGTATAGAGTCGGTAGGCGGGCTTAGTCGGTAGGCAGGCTTGATTGATGGCAGAGTTGCAATGGTTCGGCGTGAATTCCCTGCTACTTGAAAACAAAGAAGATGGATGTTGCTGTTGGCGAACAGTGTCACACGAGTTATGCTTTTTTTAAGTTGGCAAAAGTGTGAACTAGCCAACTAGCTCCACTGGTGGGAAAACGCATGGGACTCATGAGTTGTAGCGCTATCCTATTGTGTGCAGAGGGAATTTAAAAAGACAACCGATTATCCCGCCCCTCGGACTGAACACTGCGAACGGTGAGTCCCCAGACCCTACATTTTAATGTGGGTTTGGCTCGTCAGGCTAAGACAACATATCTAATGTTGAAAATTAATTTGAACTATTTCATGGAAAGTATATGTATAAGTGTATATAAGTTATGTTTGAATTTGATGCCAGGAACATGTTTCAAACAAGTTCAAAAAGTTGGGTCAGGGAATGTTTACCACTGTGCTGCTTCACCTCTTCATTTAACAAAATTCTGTAAATGTTTAGGAACCAGTTGAGAGGAGGAGACCAGTTGCTAGAGTTTTGAAAATAAAATGTTGTCCCATTACTCCCCGATATAAGATTTCAGTTGCTCAACAGTATGGGGTATTCTTAGTCATGCTTTTCATTCCATGATGCACCTAATGTGACAAATCTGCACTGCAGACAGCCCATCTTAGCGCCTGGGCTCTTCCTCTATGGAGAAAGACTATTTAAATATTTGCAGAATTTATTTTGGCATTGTTTTCCTGAAATATTCAAGGTCGTCCCTGGAAAAGACATTGCCTAGATGGCAGTATATGTTGCTCAAAACCTGTATACAGCATTCAGAATTGATTGTGCTTTGCCAAATGTGCAAGATGCCCATAATGCACCTCCACACCGTCATAGATGTTGAGTTTCAAACTGAGCACTAAAACAAGTTGGATAGGTTGGATACTTGGATAGGACGTCTCCTCTTTAGCCCAGATGAGTCCATTTCCAAAAAGAATGGTACATTTTGATTGGTTTAACTACAGGACCTTTTTTCATGTTACCTCAGTCCATTTTAAACAAACTCAGGCCCAGATAAGACGGTGGTATTTTCTGTATCATGTCTCAATACAATTTTGGCTGTTACAATTTTGGCTGCAGTTTTTGAATTGAGTATCATCGATCATGTATCATGAGTATTTATCATTGTTTCATAATTTATGCACACAGGTTTACACAGAGTGATGAATACCTCTACATCTTTACTTCTAAGAGACTCTGCCTCTCTGGGATGCTCTTTTTCATACCCAATTGTGTTGCCAGTTACCCTAATTAGTTGTGAAACATTCCTCCTTTTGTTTTCTTTATCATTACACAACTTTTCCTGCATTTTGTTACCCCCGTCCCAACTTTTTTTTAAACATGTTGCTGGTATCAAATTCAAAATTATATATTCGATAAAATATTCAAATTTGTCGTTTTCAACATTTGATATGTTTTCTGTGTCCTTTTTGCAACTAAATATGAGTTTAAAAGATTTGCAGATTATTACATTCTGTTTTTATGCACATTCTACACAACGTCACAACTTTTTCTGATTTGGGGTTGTATATGGCATAGCACTGTCAATTCTGTGTAAACGTACCTCACACACACACACACACACACACACACACACACACACACACACACACACACACAGATGCATGCATGCACACACACACATGCACACACACACACACACGCACACACACACAAACACTCACACAGACACACACGCATGTATGCATGCACACACGCACGGTCCTCCATGACATGAGCATGGAAACTCTTTTCCATATAGGCTCATGAGGGGCAGCACTTGGTGTATGTGTGTGTTTGTGTGTGTGCATATGTGTGTGTGTGTGTGTGTGTGTGTGGGGGGGGGTTACGTTCAGCATTGACACTGCCCTGCGTTCACGATGACCCACTGCATGTGTCTGGAAATTAAGCCTGTTGATGAGTAAGAGTTAGACCCAATACCCGAACAGCCCCCCCCACGCACACACCAGACACCTCTCTTTCCTGCCCCCCCCCCCCCAAAACCCAAATCCCACCCTTTCTGGTAACCAGTAAGGTCTGCAGCAAGAGGAAGCGGTGGCAACTTCACTGAGGGAGTATTTCTAGATTTCTCAGAAAAAGTCAGGATGAGTAAAGGGGGGTGGGGGTTGGTGTTTGTGCATCATATCTGAGAATTTACCTAACTGCCAAATGGCGCTAAATGACCTAAACCATGTAAAAGGGGCGCCACCAGGACTAAACACTCACTCAAACACACACACACACACACACACACACACACACACACACACACACACACACACACACAACATTACATGCTCACTGCCTAAAAAAGGGGCCATTTGTTCCCACTCTTATGGGAAATAATCATTTGGAACATTTCTACTATTTGTTTTGAGAGAGCATGCTGGACAATAACAGCCATTTATAGTGAGGAGCGTTGGGTTGATGTTAAGCATCTCAAATTCCTGTTTGTGTTTCTGTCTGTTTCTGCCTTAACAGCCAAACTTCTGATGACTTAACTTTATTTTGAAACTCCTCTAGATTTGAAACAAGGCTTTTCATACCTTTGAAATAATATGGTTTTATGCTGTTTGTTTATTGTGGTCTGGTGTTTATTTGAGAAGTCAGTAAATGGATAAAGAAACTATTTCTGGTTTTATCCAGTGTGAAGTGCTATACCAAAACAATGAAGCTTAACAGAAGCCTTATTAAATCTGATGGCCCACTTGGCTATCTAATAATGTGTGTGAATGCTTGCACATATACAGTGTAGCAGGCGACTGGTACATTTCTGGGCTTGTGCCCATTTCGTGACATTGTGTGTTATCAGGCAGAAGCAGTTTGCAGAGGAAGACGATACAGTAGGTGCCTATCCTCGGATTTGCATTCCTTTATAATAAAAACCCATTTGCCGTCAGTGCTGCCAGCTGCCTGTTGCCTGCCTGACTTTAGCTCAGTGTCAGGGAGCACGCGGCTCCACTCATCTCTGCCATCATCACCACCATCACTGCTGCCCGCTGCCGCCACCACCGCCACCACCATCATCATCATCATCATCATCATCATCGTCCCACGCATGGTTTTATCAATGCCACGCTACCTGCATGCAAATGAGCTCACTTTTCCGTCACATCGTTGAAAACAGTCCTATTACCAAGCCAGTGAAGTAGTCACAAATTAGTCTTCAACCACACACCCACAGACACTTAATGCACAGCTGAAAGGGGTGGGGGGATGAGGCAGAGACAATCAGGGAAAAGCCACTTGGAACATGTGGTTGGCCCATAATATGGCGTCAAACATCAAAAACGCTGTCTGCTGGCTGACAAGTGATTCACAGCTTCCATTGTCAAGTGTAACCTAAAAGCAATGTTTACCCATATAGCCAAAATGTAGCAATGATGTATGTGTTCTATGCAGGCTATAGAAATAGAATACACAACACACATGTATACGCACACACACACACACACACACACACACACACACACACACACACACACACACACACAGACACACACAAGCAGAGTATTTTCTGAGAGAGAGGATAATGAGACATGCCTTCGTCACTCTCCTGGAAATTTCCGGAATTTTCTGGTGACTCCCAACTTTGACGCCTCTGTCCTCTCACGTGCAGCAAACCCCCGGCAACCCGTACACTTCCCTTCCATAATATTTTGGAGTCTGTGGAAATATGGGATAATGTTTTCAAATGAGTGGAAAAGACAACGATGGTTTATGAACAACATTCACCTGCAGGCTTGTGCAATATTTTTGTTTCACAGCCTGAACTAGTTCTGTTTGGAACTTTTGATTGCAACATCAACAGAGGTATACGTGTCCTATTTTTCTATGGGTTGTACAGGAAGGAGATGCAGACATAGCTATGCCTTCAGAACTTGCATACATTTCAAACACCACATATTTCAGAGTCAATTTAGCATCACCATCACCAGCATCTCCTTTGCAGTGATCACTGGAAAATATACCAGCAATTGAAATAAATGATGCCTGATACCGTGCAAAAAGGTTTCTTTTTAGATGGAAATTTATTTAAATCTTTCTGACATGCCACTGCTGGAGAAGCAACAGATAGTTATGACATTTCAAATGCTTTGATTAGACCTTTTCCCCAAGCAACATGTTTAACTCCTCTGCATATAGCTATCCCCAGGATAAAGCCTTGACACTGAGCAGAACAGACACTAAGCAAATTATTGAACAGAGCAACTTCAGAGCAGATATTAACATCATCATGACACGGGAAAGACCACCATAATCTCTTACCATAGGTACAATGAGATATTTGTTTCACAGTTAGACAATTTATATGATCTGTTCTTCTAGGACATTTTCTGAGCTGGTAAAATGTTTAAGGGTTTACATCAACAGATGTAGGGTCTAGTGGGTCTACAGAAAAACAAGAACTTATTGTAGATTATAACTATTATTATTCCTCAAAAGTGGTTATTCAAGACTGAGAACTGATTTGCTTCTTCTTCTGTCATCTTCCATCATTCTGTCCTACGCTAAACCTTAAATGGTGCTTCCGTAAGAACTGTTTTGGGGGTCAAAGAGAAACACTGGGGGATGTAGATTGTATCCCTGTATTTTTTGTATCTTCTATTTCTCAGAGAATCTGTAAAATGCGTAGGAAGCCCATCTGCAGTGGTCTAAAGCTCTGGTCTTGGTGATCTCCGTGTGTGTGTGTGGTGAGTGTAGGGGAAGACCTGGGAGACTGGCTGACCATCTCTCTTTCACAGAGCTGTTCCAACACCTTATATAAACAAATAAATTATGACAGACAGATACAATAAGGACTGGAAGAGAAAGAGGCAAAGAGTGTGGGTGAAAGAGCACAGAAAGAGAGAGAGAGAGGGGGAGGGAGGGAAGTAGAGAGAGAGAGAGAGAACAAGTGAGCAGAGCATGGTCGGATGACAACAACGGATAGGTAGGCAGTTTGCGCGTGTGTGTGTGCGTGTGTAAGTGCGTGTGTGTGTGCGTGTGTGTGTGCGTGTGCGTGTGCGTGTGTTTGTGCGTGTGTGTGTGTGCGTATGTGTGTGTGTGTGTGTGTGTGTGTATGTGTGTGTGTGTGTGCGTGCGCATGAGTGGGGGTGACTAACAGAGCCGTGTAGGCAGGAAGCTTTGGCATTCAGTAGGGGGTGGAGAGATACGGCGTAGTTAAACCCGCCAGCAGGGTGTTCACTGATCACTCACACCATGCTTCTACACAGGCTTACCCTCAGCCCTGACTGACACACACACACAGACACACACATGCACACCCACACACTCACATATATATACATACATACATTCATTCTCTTTCTCACACACACACACACATATACATGCACATGCACAGAAAGACTGGCATGTCCACAGGATACTGCAGCCAACAGCCATCGGCACAGACTGAGAAGAGAAGAGAGGAGAAGAGAAGAGAAGAGAAGAGAAGAGAAGGGAAGGGAAGGGAAGGGAAGGGAAGGGAAGAGCGTGTGATTGAGAGACACGGAGAGAATGAGAGGAAGAAGCAAGAAAACGTAAAGAGGGAGAGAGTCAGAGAGGGAGTCAAGAAAACAGAGTGAGAGAGAGGGGGAGAGAGAGAGAGGGAGGAGAAGTAGAAGTGTGAGAGAAAGGAGAGCGAGTGAAGGACAGAGAGAGAGTGACGGAGGAGAGACAAAGACTACTGCTTGAAGAGCGGTTTCCTGCAAGCCATGTGCACAGGTAAGAACTATTTCAAACATTCAACAGAGACTCTTCAACTGTGTCACTGCATGAGAATGTGCCCTGCAGTCAAGAAAGTCATTTGTTTCCTCTCTATTTCATCTCAGAAATGTGATTGCTGTTTTCTTTATGACTGTATAACTGATAATTTACAAGAATGAGACTTAGACACTCTAGATGCAAGACTTGGTGATATAACTTGGGGGATTTCCGATAGCATGTTTTGGTGCATTATAGTGTTTTTTTTTTTTGACTGTGTAAAACGTGTTCCATCTTATAGCTGTTTTCCTGTTCATGCAGGTGATTGATGCATTTGCTGTGAAATATCTAAAAAATGAATAAGTGGGAGAGAGAAAGAGAGAGAGACAGAGACAGAGAGATTGAGAAAGAAAGAGAGAGAGAGAGAGAGAGAGAGAGAGGACATGCTGAGAGTGTGTACAGAAGTGTGGGAATATCTGTGCAGAGCTGGTGAGGAATGTGTCGGACAGAAACCCAGCTCTCTTTGTTCTCCCCAGCTGCGTGGCAGTTTAAGTGAAGATAAATAACACATATACACACACACACACACACAGACACAGATACATGCATGCACACACACACACACACACACACACACACACACACACACACTCCGTTTCCCTTCCTATGAAGAGGAAACCACTGAAACTCCATAACGATGCCTTGAGAAATGCGTGGAATGTGATTATCAAGTGTTTTTGTTTGCTCTATCCTAGAGTCCCTTGGCTAAGAACACGAGATCAGTCAAATGTTCACACTGAATAGGAACCGTATTGCGTGGGCGTTCGTGTGGGGGTGGATGTGTGTATCAGCGTGCATATGACTCTGAGTGTGCAGTCTGTAGGTGTGTGTGTGTGTGGGTGGAGTTGTGTGTGTGTCTGTGTATCTGTGCACGCGCACAAGTGTGTGGGTGTTCGGTTATAGGTATTTGTGTGGGTGGCTGGGTTTCTGAGTATGTGTGGGTGAATAAGTGCATGTATGGTGAGTTCATGGACATAAACGTTTAGTTTTTAAATACCAGTGTGTGCATATGTCTGCACAAAGACACACACACATACACACACACTTTCTCTCTCTCCCTCCTCTCTTCTCTTTCGCTCTCTCACGCACACACACACACACACACACACACACAGGGGTGCCTGTCAAACCATGGGCATTCCTGTGTGCTCTAAAACAGCACTGAATGGTGCGATGAATGCTGAGAATTCGGGGTCTGAGAGGTGAAGACAAAAGCCAGGGGGATATTTAAGAGGGCTTAGCTCCGACAGATCCCTGGGAATCTGTCCCCCCCCCCCCTGTGCAGGGGGAAAATCCAACGGGCAGGCTAGTATTTCAGGTTCAGCTGGAGCCAGTTGCTTCAACGCTGCTCAGGGGCTTTCCCAAACACTGGCACATGAGGGGGGGGGGGGTGTTACCCACCCACCTGTAGCATGGTCTGGACCTGAGGAACTTGGCTCCCATTCTGTTAAAGTCCTGTGTGTTTTGAGCGACATACACCCCCCCCCAAACGAGACTGGATTTTATAGTTAACGTTTTTTTTTCTTTTTTTTTCTTTTAAAGGGAATGTGTTAAGGTGTAGGTTAAAAGCTGTTTTGTCCGACAGTTAGCTGGTAGTGCTGCCTGTCAGAGATTTCAGTCCCTGAACCTCCACAGATCTTGCGGCTCTACCTGCGGTCAGCGACGGTGGTCTGGGGTCAGGGAGGCACTGAGTGAGCAGTCACAGCCGAGTCCTCCTTACCACCAGATGGCAATAACATACTTTAAAAAGAACTCTCAAAACACCTACAGTATGTCTAAGTATTTATACGACTACATTTACGGTTAACGCCTGTTATAAAGAAATAGAGTCGTTGGCAGCGAGGATTGTCTTGTGAGAATGGCCTTTGGTCAAAGCACATTGGCAGAATTTTAAAAAGTCATTTAAGCTCAGTGGCTGAAATAGCAATTTAGTATCTTAAAATATTTCCCACTGTCATCATCTAACAGTCATATATGATGATATATATTATTTGATAAATAGTTACATTTAGTTGTCTTACAACTCAATGCACTGACTGAATCCATTAACTCAGTGATTGAAATGACCTCAACAGTTCATTTATGCTGCAAACTGCCCTTCACCCCTCCTCTCTCCCATGCACATATTTAGCAAGAATAAAACCTATTCTGCTATCTCTTCCTCTAATGAATTCACTTGTGAAACTTTGCAGTACTGACTTCCTTTATTTTACAGTTAAAACTTTGAGATCTTTTGAAATGCTTTATCAAAACCTAAAATGCGTGTTTCATGTTGCCTTGGCTGACCTAAAATGACCTCAATTCACAGATATCCACTTCCTACAATTCTGACGTCAAGATCAGGGAGCATATTAATCAATTAAGCAATTTTTTTATTTAAATATGTTCCGGGAAATGCTTGCGATGCTTTACCTCATCTAAATCTGATCTTAAACAATCTCCTTAAAAACCAATAAGGAAAAGACAAACATGCAATAGGTCTTTAGATCAGATACAAACAGTCCAATTACGCACTTTAATGTCTGCAAAAATCAGCCCTTTTAGCCAGTCACTTATGATGCATTTCTATTATTTTTATGGACCTGATAGGTTTTCCTGTTGAGGGAAAAAACTGTCTCTCAACAGTGATAATTAATCCAAGGGGAAAGGGTTTTACGTTTGGATGAATGTTATATGGACAATAGGTGCTGTCTTACTCCCGATAAATATGTTTGAGAAAGAAACGGATGACAAAAGCTGTGCATTTTAGATTATTGGGAATATCCTGGATAGCAGCACTAATTGTGTAATGATGTGATGTGTTTTTAAATGCTATGTGAGAGATTATTCTCCTTTGACTTGACGCAGAAAAAATAAATCTGTTGCAGTGCGCACAGATGCACAGACACAGACACAGACACACACACACACACACACACACACACACACACACACACAAGTGACTCCTAAAGTAGTTATTCATTACTACAGCTCGGGTTTATCTAAACAAATGCAACATGTCCTTTAGACCACGGTCAAACAAATTCTGTGCCGTGGAAGTTGATTGAAGTCTCAACCGATTGAAGTCTCCACGCCAAGATGAGGCGCACCCCTGAGTCAATAGTGGGGAGATACTTTCCGGCTTCGGTAGTGTTTAGATGGTGGGGGATGAGCTCTGATTGGTGCAAGGTCATTAAAGCCCTCTAGTCATAGTCACAAGCAACGATGCAGCAACAGCAAACACAGAGCAGAATCAACAATGATTTGCATACATAGGTATTTACATACATCTTCAGCAAATGCTGTAAATGTTGTTAAAACAGATTACTTCAGGAATAAATCTATTTTTATTAAAAGAGACTTTTTTTTCTGCACTTTTTTTCTTACAGGTAGACTTGTTCTGCCATTTCACAGACAAGGACATTATATCAGTGGATCATGTTTAAATTTAAAGAGCGATCAGTATTTTATATGTTCTGATCATAATTTAAGAGGCTCTTAATCCTCAAGAATAATCTGCAATAAAAAAAAAAACAGTTTGTAAACTGTTCAGACAAAATTTAGACAATTTGTGTCTGGAAGAACTCACATTACAAAACACAAGAATACTTCAGGTGCACATAGGATCAGGGTCACTTGGGGTCATACTGTGGAATGCATCTAAATAGCAACTGACAACTATATTATAACGTCTGCTTTTAACAATTCTTCCAAAGTATTTACTGTTAGTAATAACTATAGGATTCTCGTCCATGCAACACAGAGAGAAAATGTCTATGAAAGCTGCTCATTCCTATGATGCTATAGTGGGTAACCCGCAAACTGTATTGGGAAAGAAACTTCAAAGGGTGTTGTATTAATTCCACGCAGACTAAATATTGTATCTAATACCGTAATATTCAGTCATATTTATGCTAAGACAGTCTTACAAATCACAGGGGCCATTTTAAGTCCTTTCAAGATTACAGAAGGAATTTAAACTCTTAAAGCCATAACAGGCATACCATTACTTAATCAAATATTTTCAATGACTATATAATACTCACAGTCATTTATGTTGTCTCCTTAATGGAAAATTCAAACTCACAAAGGAGGATTACAGACTTCTGAAAGACATTACAAGTCTACAATCCATGGGGTAATAAAACAGATTAAGAGCTTCTTTTATCTACTAATTTCCAAAAAAATCATTTCATATTCGCACATGATACAAAACAAACATTGATTATTTTTACAACCACCAAATAACTTATAAAAACACGCAACTGAGGCAGATCATGTGTGTCGCCTACTGGGTCATATCTGAAGAATTAAATTAGCCATGAAATCCCAGGCAACCTCAAACCAGACCCCAGAGTTTCCCCAAATGCATCATCCACTCTCACCCTCTGGTGTTTTTTTTAACACAAGGTGCTGAAATGACACGATAGATGACAAAGAGAAAGGGCAAATGGAAAGTGAACCAAGACATACAGAGAGAGAGAGAGAGAGGGAGGGAGAGAGAGGGAGGGAGAGAGAGAGAGAAAGAGAGAGAGAGAGAGGGAGGGAGAGAGAGAGAGAGAGAGAGAGACGGAGGGAGAGAGAGAGAGAGGGAGGGAGAGAGAGAGAAAGAGAGAGAGAGGGAAGGAGAGAGAGAGAAAGAGAGAGAGAGGGAAGGAGAGAGAAACACAGAGAGAGAGAGAGGGAAGGAGAGAGAAACACAGAGAGAGAGAGAAAGAGAGAGAGAACTTCAACTCTGTCATTTGAACACTTTGGAAATTTTATGTAAATGGCCACCTCCCCTGCCCATGGCATGTGTACCCTCCACCCCAGAAAACCCCCCACGTGCCTCCTATCTGCCCCTGGGCCAAGGACTAGGGTCAGGGCTGAGAAAAGGAGAAGGCTGCCGATAGCATGTCGCAGAGGAGACAGTGTGGTCGGTTAGGTGAACTCCCATTGTAATCGTTTCCTGACAGTCATATTTTTTGGTGAAGCCCCTTGTATCTACTGTAAAAACATCTCTGCTCATGAGAAAGACAGGGGTAGGGTGGGGTGGGTTCTGTAGAGAGAGAGAGAGAGAGAGAGAGGGAGGGAGTAAAGGAGGAAGGAGATCTTTCCTCTCAACCCCTCTCTCTCTCTCCTCATGCCTCTCTTCTCTCTTGCAACATGGTCTTCCCATAAGAGGGTCCACTAAGAGACATATATGACTGAAATTAAGAATACGAGTCATTCTGTGATATGCAGATGATATACTGGCATGAGCTGAAATTTGATTTCCACTATAAGGCTGTCTGCTGTGGGCTGCTGCTAAATGTAAAAGTCCCTCAACGCTATTTTAGGATTATGCATGCTTTCAGACTTGCACTTTTCTTTGTTTGTTTCAGAGTAGTTCATTTGAAAATATTGTTTTTTTGTGGGTTCATTTTACTTGTTGCCAATGTGTGAATGATAATTCATACTAGTCATATAGTCATAACAGAAGTTCAGTACGCCTAATCAACAAATCAACAGAAAATAATGCAATGGTTATTACATTTTAAATGAATAAATCTGTTGTAATTTATTTAGCAACAGTTTATAGTAAGATACCCTAACTTGTAACAGTGTTACGGGTAACTGCAATTTTTTGTTATATTGACAGCTGTAATACTGGCAAGGCAGAGGGATGAAGGATTCAATTATAAATTTAAACTAGATACTGATATTGGCAATTGATTTTTTCCTCATTGAGATTAATTAATCAATAGATTATGAACTAAAGAATCATGCACAGGTGTGGCATTGGCTTTTTCTGTTTCGCAGAACACGTGGGACATTAGGCTATAATGGCTAATTCAGCCGAGATTTCTGAGAAGTTAATTACCTAATCAAGATGTGTTGCTTTAAAAAAGAATAGACAAGAAAGGAAGGGGGAAAAACGTTCTATGGCCGAGGACTTTCCTGAAATCCCAGCTACAAAATGTACGCGCGTGTTCATCTGAACTGTCCACCATGCAGCAGCAGCCGCTTGTTGCGGGGACGGCCCCGACGGCACGGGAATTTCTGAAGTGTGTTGTCAGCGGGGGCCGAGCTTGTCTCTTTTCGTGTGAATGGGCAGCATGCGTTCGCGGAGCACATTAAAACGAGTGGTATTTCCTTACCGATTTGGTATGCACACCGTGAAATGCCTCGAGGGGACCGATAAGGGAAGAAGATAGATGACAAGCAGACGAATGAATGATGAGATCATTTGCTTTGTGTGCTTGGATTTTGCGCCATTGAGTGTCTCTTCCAATGTGTTGATCGAACCTCTTTTCACCTCTTGGTGGTATTTTTTTCTGCTCCTCTGCTTCTGTTTTCCTGGACTACAGCGGTGGAGTGTCGCACAGCGGAATGTGTCTGCTACTCCCGACTTATCGCATGGACAACGGCGCTGGTGCGCAAGGGTGGAAGAACGTGGCTGTGCAGTTGAGTCAGACAAAAGGTAGGTCTGTGCTATTGTTTATTTTGAAAATGTGTATTCACTTTCTTTCGCGTGGCCTCAGTTTTCTGCATCATCGTGCTCGGAATGTTTTGCATTAAAGTCGGCGATTTGGCACGGCAAGATATGGATTGAGATATCTCAAGTTAGTTGCTAGAACCATTAGGCTAATTCAAATAGCCTACCTCTTAATCGCTTTGTTTTGAATTGGTTACTTTGTTTCGCTTTTGATAAAATTGAGGCTAGGCTATGTATCGCTGTTTGCTTTGGTGCACAATCCACCATCTTCAACGCTGCAGCGCAAGGCACTGTTGAGCATGGTGGAGGCTCTGAGTGTGTGGTCTGTCTATGCTCTGACAAATATATTTTATAGTCCGGCTCCGAAAAAGTCTCATAATTAGGGAAACTTGTTTGAAGTCGCGTCTGCGCGACGATTCAGCCGCCATAAATACCTCGGCAGCTTATGAAGTGAAGGGGTGAAATAATAGTTAAAATCGAGATAGTGTGTAGATGTGCCCCCCCCCCCTTCCTCTCTCTCTTCTTTAAGTTAGGGAGGAGGGGTGGTATGTGTGCCGAGGAGAAGGAAATTCTTGTGTGTTTTGGAATGCTACTGCCCCAGGGGAGACCCCGTGACTGAAAGAATTGAGTTGGGGAATAAAATAGAGTTGAGTTTTGGTGAACGGGGGGCAGAAGCGGCCACATTTCCTCTTCCTCTCTTTCTCGCCTTTAAATGACAACTATTTCACTGTGCAGGGCACGATCGACATCATCACGGGCGCGGGGTGATAAAGGCTTTACTAGGTTGGAAATGTGCTAGTAAGCTAATCAATATAAACCGAGGAAACCACATAATAATAATAATAATAATAATAATAATAATAATAGTAATAATAATAATAATAATAGTGCAACATTGCATTCAATGGTTATTTGCAGTGGTCAAGTTATTTCTTCCTTAGTGTCAAACAAAGAGCGGCAAAATACTTAATGTTTATTGACTTAGGCTACTGCTGCTATGTCTCATCTTTGATTTTCTGCAGTCCTCTCAGCAGGGTGTACACTCTGACGGTTTGTTTGAAGAAATTGTGGGAAAGACTAGGTCAGGTTATTACCTGCATTATCATAACAGAAAAAATAAATTGCTCCTACCTCAAATATTTTCCAACAGGGGGCACTTTTGAGACATACAAGTTCTAACTTTCCTACTTCAGGGGTCTCAACGAGCACGCATACAATCACAATGTTTGCTATTGGTTTTTGTTATTCTCCAGGTAAGATTTGACTACTTGCATCCAATTATGTTTAATAGGGCGAAAAACATGTAACAACACATTTATTACACATGAATAGCGATGTAACAGCTGGAATGCATGCCAGGGCATATAGATAAATAGATACTTTATTGATCCCCAAGGGGAAATGCAAGAAAATTCAATATCAGAGACGCAAAGAGAATCCAGTTTAGTGTTGAGAGCTGATATGTTGCTCTTGGCAACAATAAACCTCTTCACTGTCCGTTTCTGCAAGTCTGCTTGGCTGGCTGGAAAAAAATGTAACACAAGCTACTTTAATGTTACAGCAATTCCGTGTTCATTGGCATTTGTCAATTAACAATCTGTGAAAAAAAGAAGTTATACAAAACCCCCACTAACATTTCACTGATATAAATGAACTAAAACGTCAAAGACTGACTAATACCTTAACATTTAAATGACATGTTTTTCATTTACATTTTGCCTTGTAACTCAACAGATAGTTGATGAATTTGTCACATTTCGTAGCATGTGTTTTCGGTTAATGTGAAATATCTTGTTGCTCCGTTATGCCAGAGTACTCAAACTGCTGTCAGAATCCGTGTCAGCAGGCTCCCCGCTCGCACTCTAAGTGCTGATAATGGATCCAATGTTTCTGGCTTCACAATTGGTTGAGTGAAATGAATATAGATCATTCCGCATGCGAAATGGACAGGCTTAAGTACCTCTTACCAGACCTGACGTTCCACCGTAGGAACTATAATGACCTGCTTTGGTGCATAATTGCTACATTTTCACATTCAATTATCTTACGAAGGTGAAAGCCCCAAAAATAGGCAATGAAGGCGCAGACACACAAAAAAAGCTTTACACTTTTAATGGAAAGACGGGCGGTAAAGTAATGAAATATAATATACCTACATATAATGAGTACTAATAGATACAATGTAACATTACTAATTATTTAATATACATATTTAGGACAACAAATTCTGCATTACATTATAATGTAACATTCCTGATGCGTTTTATGCAAATATTCACTGTACCAGTCCAGGCATTAGGCTAGTGGTAGGCACATATTTCAGATGAAAAAGTATGTTTTGCAGTGCTTGTTGATAATGATTGTTTGAAGTAACAAAAAGGGTGACATAGTTTTGATACCCAACGTTATTTTAAAAAAAGTTGTGAAACATAGCATAGCAGTATTGAGTTAAACAAGATTGTTTTTGCAAAACAAGATAAAGAAATGCTCAAAAATACCACCACTCTGTCTATGTGATGAGGGGTTTGGTTTATTCTGCAACAGTTTGAGCTTCTGAGAAAGAGTACCAGGCTGTTAGTGACCGCCCACACACAAATGTGAATTATTTTAATGAGCAATCTGTCCATCCATTCCTCAAAATGGGAAAAAAAGAAAAAGGAAAAATAAAATGGATTAACACTTTCTGATCTGACATATCTCCATTTGGGACTCTGTGGATTTTCTTTGCTCACTGTGTGAATGTTTCACTCCAGAATTACAAGCATAAGACAGCTGCTATATGAAAGAAAGGTGAAAAAAAAACATTACAAGTTTTGTGTTTCACTACTGTATTGGGTTAACCAACAACTGTAATGTTGGAGTGTTAAGCCATTAGGCACATTCTAGAACCCAAAGTGAAATCAGACAAATTGAGCGCTTGCTGCATATTTAACATGGTAATGAATGTCTGTGCCCGGACACTAGAATACATTTACTAGGTCATAATATTATTCTTGTCTGAAGTGAAAATAGTCAGGAAACCACTTTGCTAGATCAAGTTCAACACAAGCATAATCGTACAACAACAAAATGGCCTTTTTCCTTAACTCCAATTGTCTTTCACGAACACAGGGGCCAAGTCCAGAAACAATAAGTAGAGCGATAAAAAGTGTTTTTAGTGCTTATGAGATTTACATTATTTTCTTTTCTCTGTCCCACTTCCAGGGCTCTGGGTGCTTTGAAGAGGGGTCACTGCCTGAGGAAGAGGGGACAGCCTCGTCTCGTCTTGCTCGGAGACCTTTCTCCTAAAGGTAAGGACCCTTGTCTGTTTCTCCTGCTCAGGTCTAAAGGGTGGTTTGGTAATGGTGCACTCTTAAAATGAAGATCTCTATGTCCAGATAGGGACAACACAGTTTGTGTTGATTCCAACACATTGCTTTTGTTATTTGTTACACAGTATGCATTGAAAAGAACACAATTTGCATTGAAAACAACATTCATTTTAAGACTGTGGTAGTGCAGTGGCCATTGCTTTCCTGTGAGTGTTAGTGGTCAGAGCAGATTGGAGTGAGGAGTTGTTGTCCGTTAAGTCAGTGTGTTGAGGCGGAGAAGTGATATTGACAATCTGCGCAAATGTGCTTGTGCACACACACATACACACATGAACACATCCAAATATATATAGTATACACTACACACACAAACCCACACACACGCATGCAGTCAGCCCCCACAATGTGTTGAATGCCCTTCTCAGATGTAAGGCACATGACATCATTAAAGAAACACTCCCCCTAGTGTAGGCTCAGCTTGTGGGTAGGGAGTAAGTGAGTGGGAGAGAAAAGGAGAGCGAGAGAAAGCGAGAGAGAGAGAGAGAGAGAGAGAGAGAGAGAGAGAGAGAGAGAGAGAGAGAGAGAGCATCCTGATGGTTGGAGCCGTGGGCTCTGTGCCCAACACTGACTCCCACTCCTGGGCTTGTGTGGGTGGGAAGAGTGGGCAGGCAGTGAGTCACGCTCCTCCAGCAATCCACTCAGGGGCACCACCTCTCCTCTCTGCTCCTCTCCTCCTCTCGTCTCCTATCCACTTCTCTCCTCCTCTCCTCTTTTCTTCACTTTTCTTTTTTCTTCTCTCATCTCATCGTTCTCTCCTATTTGTTCTGCTCTTCTCAATCATGTCTTGTCTTCTCTCCTTCTCTTCCTCATGCTCTCCTTTCTCCCGTTCTCCTCTCCTCTGTTCTCCTCATGTTCTCCTCTCCTCACCTCTCTCTTCTTGTCGCCTCTCCTCTCTCCTTTGTCTCTGAGCTCATCCTCCTCCTCTCCTCTCCTCTCCTCCTCCTCTCCTCTCCTCCTCCTCTCTCCTGTCATCTCATATCTTCTGTGTGTTTGCTGAAGTAGGACAGTCTTTGGGACTTTTTTTTTATGGGTGAGAGAGAACATCTGTGAGAAATTGGAGAGGCGCTGTATAGACTAAGAGACAACAGGAGGAATAAGAAGAGTTGGAAAGACAAGACAGAAGAAGGAGGATGGATGGATTGAGGATATTCTATGTGTGTCCTTGCTCGTGCATTTCACATTTCACATGTCACACTGTGGTCGTCTGTCATTTGGTTGCCATTTTCTCTGTGTGTAAATGGTTCTACCCCCGTTTCAACATGTTACTTGTTGAGTCGCACACACCACAAGAATGCAGTCTGCGCCATATTTGGGGGTGAGAGTTTAGATTTGTGCCTGCCACAACCCAAAGGGAGATGGTTACCGTTTGCCATTTGATAAGCACGTAACCATCAAAA
>NC_055958.1:31064510-31072010 GCF_018492685.1 Alosa sapidissima | reverse complement strand
GCGTGTTTTAAGAGAAGAGGAATCCAAAAATTCCGATAGGTTCCTCCTTACCGATCGTCTAGCACTGCTGCTGTGAAGTCTCCAGGCTCAGGATAATATTAGCTGTTGATGCAGCGTTGGTTGTTGATAGGGTGCCAGGATCTAGGGTGTAAATGCCAGTCATATTTCTCTCTCCCTCTCTTTTTTTTCCTGTCCAAAGTTCCCACCCGAAATGTAAATCACTCTTTGCTCTTTGTCAGCTATTTAAAATGCGCAGTTGGCATAGTGATGACGGAATCCTGGGTGCCTGTTTTGTGCCTTTAAAAGAACAGGGGTTGGTGGAATGACCCCCAAACAACCCCCCCCCCCACCCCCCAGGGGAGGACTGGGGGGGGGGGGGGCTGTGTGAGGTGGAATGTAAAAAACAAGCGAGTGGACGCTATCTCAAGCTGATAAGGGCCATACCGGGGAGGCATGACCGTGACATCATCATGGCTGTGTCACCCGCACACCTCTCTCTCTCTCTCTCTCTCTCTCTCCCTCTCTCTCTCTCTCTCTCTCTCTCTCTCTCTCTCTCCCTCTCTCTCTCTCCCTCTCTTTCTCTCTCACTCTGTTTCTTACTCTGTCCGGGGGCCAGGCTCTGGCCACCTAATATAGACATCCAGGCTGCAGTCAGAGGCACAGAGGCCACCACTGGGACTGCCAGCGCACAGGACACTGCGACAACCCGTCGGCATCGAGCCACCATGTGCTCAAACAGAGGGAGAGAGAGAGATAGAGAGACAGAGAGAGAGAGAGAGAGAGAAAGATAGAGAGATATACAGACAGAGAGAGAAAGAGAGAGGGGGGGGGGAGGGAGAGGACAAGTGAGGGAGTGAATGAGTTTGGGAGTGGGTGACGTGGGTCTGACGTCTCTTGCCAGCTGACTGCCCAGATTCCTGCGAGGCTGAGTGGAGACAGTGGTGCAGTCATGTGCTCCCCTCACCCCCTGGCAGAGCGACGCTGGCATGGTGCTTACGGCACAACGCGCCAATGTTGGCTCCGCCAGAGGGTCTTCCATGTTGTCATAGTGGAGGTGCACTGTGTCCCGTAGCCCAGAATAAGTCTGTCTGAACTGGCTCTGTGGATTTAAATAGGTTATTAGGAGCTGACTGCTGAGGAAGTACAGGTGCTTATCATAGCTTATTGAGCTGTAACTTTTATTTATATACTCTGTATTTTGTTTTTGTATTTTCAATGATCACAATTTTAATTTACAGGTGATCTGGGGATAGTTGATAACATTGATTATATGGAAATATCTGTAGAAAAATAACTACAATTTACAAGCCAGATATTAAGATTCTGGTAAAAAATAGCATATAATTACATAAAGTGTGTATTTTTAATTTATTGCTGTTCAGGGTCCATTCCAGCACAGTCAGTAATGTCCAGTCTTATGTAAAGGAGTTAGCCAGTACGATCTAAATGGGGCAACTTGTTCTATTTGTGTGAACTCGGTGGGGCAGTCAGCAGAAGTGAAGAGGTCACTCGTCCAACTAGGACATGCCTCTTTATTTGTGTTTAACAGGCTTTTTAGCTGGCCAGGATCACACCTCTTATCCCAGAGGAATTTGAAGAATTCCTCTCTCTCTTTATCATTCTCTCTTTCTCTTGCTCTCTCTCTCTCTCTCTCTCTCTAAGTCTCTGCCTATCTGTTGGTATGTGTGTCTTTGTTTTAGTGTTTCAGCCCTTGTTATGCTGTCACAGGAGTGTTTAAATGTATAGACAGAGTAATAAAAAGGAAGCTTTCAGCTCCTCATGGCTGTGTTAAGTGACTCGCAAGCTGTGTGTGTGTGTGTCTATTTTAAACCTATCCTCATATCTTTTTCAATGGTTCTTTTCTTCCACTTGAAAAAAAGGCTTAAATGTTTAACGAAATTTACCATATGTAGCTATAGTGTTCCTGTAAATACCCTTTAAAAACTAAACTTAAACTCAGGGAATCTGTTTGTCTAAGGTTACAATGCACATTTAGAAACTGTTAAGAGATATATTTAAAGTATATGCTCTTGTAAATTCTGTAAATTTGGATTTGTGCAGCCTCTCAATAATGACACTAAAATTGCATTGTTAGGTCTAAAACTAATTTAAATGTGTAGTTAACAATGTGTTTTGTTTGAAACATAAAATTCACAATATTTAGAACAGACCTTTTTGTCCCAGTTGTAGCTATTTTCCTTTTTCTTTCCCTCTAGTCTTGCTCTGTTTTCAATTTCCTTTTTATCAAAATGTGGTTTTAGAATTTTAAAATTGTTTAAGATCTTGCGGTTTCCTTTCAATGATTTAAAAAATTGAAGCTAATTCAGTTGCTTAATTTGTACATTTAATCAGACTTTTATTCAATACATTATTCAGTACATTTCAATAATCATTTACTTCTGTAAAATTCCTGAATACATACAAAGTACTAATATTTAATATACAAATACCAATATACTAATATTTTAATAATAATAATAATAATAATAATAATAAAAATAATAATAATCATCATCATCATCGTCACAATAATCATTATAATGATAATTTACTTTCAATAAGTTTTTATAACAAACTTCATGGTGATTGTAGGATATTTTAATTTTGGGGGGATTTTTGTTACTTTATATGTTTTGCAAATGTTTCACTGGGTCATGACAACGGCATGAGCTCATGAATGTTCTAAAGAGAGGAGTTCCTCAGAGGTGAGCTGAATCACTGTTGTGTGTCATAATCCCATTAAAACAATCGCAGCCTCAGTCCCTGTGCAAAGGAGTGGCACTGGTGGGCAGCCACACTTGACATGACTACTGCAGCGACAAGAGTCCCATCTTGTTCAGCTGTTTCTGAGTCAGTAACAGACCTAAGTAACAAGCCTCAAGCCTCGCTGGAGCCCACGGACTGGTGCCTGGAGCCAACATGGGAGTCAGAGAGAGAGAGAGAGAGAGAGAGAGAGAGAGAGAGAGAGAGGGAGGGAGAGAGAGAAAAATAGAGCAAACCCCATATTGAAAAGTGCTGTTGTATGATTCACCCCCCCCCCCCCTCCTGAGACGGGACTCAGTTGTGTTCTACCACACAGGCTGGCAGAGCACTTGGGTGGAAGGAGGAGGTGTTGCCCTTTATGTTTAGGCATGCCAACACCACAACACGAACACACACACACACACCCACACACAGACACGAACACACACACAAACACACACACACACACACACACACACACACACACACACACGTACATACTTACAACTACACTTTGATCAGGCTACTACACATACCGTGTGTGTACACATTAAGACACACCCACAAACATTGCCGTAAGCTGACAATTACCCATGGTGTTACGCCAAGCTTACAGGATGAGCTGTGGTCTCGAGGGGAATTCTTGGGGCTTTGAAAACGCTTAACTTACGTTTACGCTATCAACAGTTTCTAATATATTCAGAGTAGCATTCTTCCATGGACCAGGCAATGTTTGTTCATTAAATTATTCATAGAATATAGTAGGATATTATATGTATTTTTATAAACACCTGCTATGTTATATATCTGTCACAGATTTTAATTTTCACCAGTTTTAACATTTTGTTGAATAGAAGTGCATATTTCCCACATCCAAAACTACAGTGTATACATCCATAAAACGTTTGTCTTAGTCTTGCCATTCCTTACTCTAACAAAGTGGTTGCAAAAGGTACACACACACACACACACACACACACACACACACACACACACACACACACACACACAACACACACCCACACACACAGACACACACACACACACACACACACACACACAACACACACACACACACACACACAGACACACACACACACACACACACACACACACACACACACACACACTTTAATGTCTTAAACGACAAAATATAGGTCGCCCTTTCCACCAGCATGACTCACCCACCCATGTTCTTGGTGTTGGTCAGAGAGAGAGAGAGAGAGAGAGAGAGAGAGAGAGAGAGAGAGAGAGAGGCGAGGGATGCCCGAGTCTCTCACCGTCTGGCCGGTCTTCCTTCCATCAGTGTAGGAGAGAGGAGAACTGGATTGGGCTGAACTGGATTGGGCTGGGCTGGGCAGGGCTGGGCTGGGCAGGGCAGGGCTGGGCTGGGCTGGGCAGGGAGAGGAGTGGCTGCGGGTGGTTGGATGTGGCTGGTGAGCAAGAGGGACGCTTCCTGGAGGAGAGAAAGAAGAGGAGGAGAGAGGAGAGGAAGGAGAGAGGAGAGGAGAGGAGTGGAGAGGAGAGGAGGAGAGGAGAGGAAGGAGAGGAGAGGAGAGAAGTGGAGAGGTGGGAGGAGAGGAGAGGAGAGGAGAGAAGAGGAGTGGAGAGAAGAGAGGAGCGGTGGGAAGGAGAGGAGGAGAGGAGAGAAGAGGAGTGGAGAGGTAGGAAATAGAGGAGAAGGGAGGTGAGGGGGGTGGTCTGGGATGGGATGGGTCGGTTCAGGAGTGTGTGTGGTGTGTGTGTGTGTCGGCCCCCGGCCTGGCCCAGGAGATGAGTCACGTTGTGACTAATTGGTGAAATATGGCACTTTAACAGGCAGTTTCGGTCCCCGTCCCAAATCTGAAAGAGAATATGTGGAGATGAATGTGTGTGGTGTGTTTGGTGTGGTCTCCCGCTATCTGTGTGTGTGTGTGTGTGTGTGTGTGTGTGTGTGTGTGTGTGTGTGTGTGTGAAGGGACAGAGTTGTGTGACAGGTGGACATGTCATTTTTTTCTGCTTGTACTTCCACCGTATATCTCTCTCTCTCTCTTTGTCACTCTCCTCTCACTCGCTCACAACCTCCCCCCTACACAGACACACACACGCACACACACACATACACCCCCCCCCCCCCCTCACACACACACACACACGTACACACACACGCACCCCGGGAGAAAGTACCTTAATTCACGTTGGGTCTGTGAAACTTGAGAGCGCCTGGGAGCACTTCCTCTTTCAATTTTTTTCGATGGCTTATTTGCAAAAAAGCAGAACGATCAGAGAGAGAGAGAGAGACAAAGAGAGAGATAGAGAGAGAAGGAATAGGGGGCGCATTACGGTTGATGTCTGTCGGGTAGGAAAGAGGATGATTGCCAGGGGAACACGTTTGTATGTATGACACCCCAATGGTGGACTGTTCGTCATGACTGTGAGTGTTTCGGGGTCTCAGCCTTGACCTGCAGTAGCCACACTGGGCAGGGTCCATTCACAGTACTACGTTTGGACAGGGTTTCGAAGTTTATGACAGCAATGCATAAACTTACAGGATGTCAATGGCGATGCACAGAAGTGTGGATTTTCTTACGCTGCTGAAACCTCATGGTAAAAACCCCTCTGTCTTCCACCATTCTGTCTGGGTTAAAAAGCTTGACAAGACATATAAGCCTAAGAAAATAAATGTATACATGGCAATCAGAGTAAAAAACAATGGGTGTGTTTTTTTTAGAAACAAACAAAAAATAATATAAATACATTCATAAAAATTTAACATAAATACAAATGTGTAATTTTTATTTGTACATAATTAGTGGATTAGTGGAACATGTTCATTTTGGGTGATATAAGGTGAATATGAAATGTGTGTGAGAGAGTAAGGGTGGATATGTATATATGTCTTGATGCTGGGGGAATAACAGTGTTAGTAGTGGCTAGCAGTGTGTCCCTCAGACAGGGTCTCCAGGGCGCGAAGCCTCCAGTCGTTGGCCTTATTTAGTGGCACTGTCCATTCTTCAGTCGCTGAGGCTGGCCACTGTCCTGCTCTCAAACAACGCAGTCACTGCTGCCACTCTCTGTTCACAGCAGCCGGTTACTTCTCCTCTCTTCCTCCCTGCCTCCCTCCCGCGCTCACTCACTCGCTCTCTCTCTCCCCTCCCTCCCTTTTTTTTTTCTCCCTTTTTTTCTGAATGGGTGTCCTCTCCCTAACCTCTCAATTCAGGAGAATGAGCACTGAAACAGGAGACTGCGCCCTGATTGGCTAGCTACGAGCTGGACCACCCCCCCCCCCCCCCCCCCCCTCTCTCTCCCTTCAGCCAGCCCCTATATAACGAGCAACTGCGTGTGAGAGCCAGTGTGTGTCAGAGTGAGAGAGAGAGAGAGAGGGAGGGAGAGAGAGAGGGAGGGAGAGAGGGGCGGTGGAGGGAGAGAGGAAGAGAGGGAGGGGTAGAGAGGGAGGGGTAGGGGGGGTGGCTTAGCATGTGATAAGAAGGCTTCGCAAGGAGACCGAGGCCAGAGTTGCGCTGGAGGGGTTTTGGGCCGCGGAGAAGGGGAAGCCCCGCAAGAGAGAGAGAGAGAGAGAGAGAGAGAGAGAGAGAAAGAGAGAGAGAGAGACAGACAGACAGGGGGGAGAGAGACCCCCACACCACCTCACCTTGGCTCTCCGGTTTCTTTTTGTCTGTTTGTCTTTCTTTCTTTTTTTCTCTCACTCTTCTCTCGTTCTTCTCTCGCTCTCTCACGCCGCTCTCTCACGCCGCTCTCTCTCAGTGCTGCTGCTGTCACTTTAAGGCTGTTACTGATTAGTCGCAGAAGAATGCAACTGGAAGAAAAAGGGAGAGAGAGAGAGAGAGACAGAAGCAGAGGAGGAGGGAGGGAGAGTTAAGTAAGAGAGAGAGAGAGAGAGAGAGAGAGAGAGAGAGAGAAGAGAGTCTCATTTGGGGAACCGCTCTAGCCGAATCAGCGTCTTCAGTCGAGTCGCGTTGAGTTGAGGTTAGTTTTTGTTTTATTTTACAGCACGGAGTGACTGACAGCCTTTTGAAGCGGATCTCCAGCCCCTATCTCTCTCTCTCTCTCTCTCTCTCTCTCTCTCTCTCTCTCTCTCTCTCTTTCCTTCTCTATGACTCCACTGAAGAGAGCAGCAGGACCGCAGGGGAAGTCGGGGACCCCTGGCAGCATGCAGGAAATACTCCTTTCACCCAGACTGAGTAAGTGAACGAAAGAGAGGAACGAAAAAGAGAAGAGAAAAAAAACAGAACGCTTTGGCTTCTAATGGATATCATACTGGTGCATGTTAAAATTGAGAAATTGTTTGCAGACTCTTGATAACCACACAGAGAAAGACTGAAAGCATTTGAAGTGAAGTTTTGGCTGGCTAAAATGTGATTTTGTGTTCTGGTAAATCTGTAAGTGAGCAAAAAATAATTCTAATAATGTTGTCCAAAGTATTGATACAGTGTTAAAATGCTGATGTTGGTAGATTATCGTGTGTGTCAGGACATTGTTGGTGTAGATTATTGTATGCTTGGTATTATGTGATAGAATAGACAGACATTCTTAAGCAGTGCTTCGTCGATGTTCTCCTTGGCTGAGTTTTCATAAGGGACAACTGTCAGCAAGCAAAAGGCACATTTTTATTTAATTATCACAGTAGAGTACAGAGTTGTAGAGTGAAAATGTCATGTGGCTTTTTGAACACTCTAGAGGGTTTTGTAGTTCATTGTTATACATATATTTATTTATTTTTTTGTAATTCGTGGCAAAGTTCAGGGAAGGCATATGGTG
>NC_055958.1:31045022-31061810 GCF_018492685.1 Alosa sapidissima | reverse complement strand
ACTTTGTGTTCTGTCTCTCTCTCTCTTTCGCTTTCTTCTCAAAATGTATGTCGAAGCGGGTCAAAGCCAATTACACTCACTCCCTGGCTAGCGCAGAGCGTCGGACAGGCCTCGCTTGGCCTTATCTGATTGGCTGGCGGGCTAATGGAATTACATCGTTAATTGGTGGAAGGTCGCTTGGCGCGGACCGGCGGTTCTCGCTCAGCTCTCGGTTCTTGGTTCTGTTCTTCGGCACCGTGAGGGCTGGCAGGGTTAGCGAGGGTGTAATGAATCCTACTCATCTCTCTCTCTCTCTTTCTCTTTCTGATGCATGGCTGCATTAATAGCCTGCCTCACTCGGACGCGCCTGTGCGTTGACCTGCCCGTATCGTGGTATCGCCATATCAGTGAAACCCTATCGAGGGAGATGAGCAGCGAGCGGCTAACTCGGACGGTTGGCCCTCCTCGGCTCTTGTGCGGTCGAGGTGGAGAGAGGGCCAGGAGGGGAGAGCCTCTTCCTCAAATTGAAAAAGCCAAAAAAAGAAAAAGAAAAACTGCCAGCTTCCGTAACTAAACCAGAGAGGGAACCACCTCCAAGCAAGATGATACCACTCTTTTCATTAGAGGACTTATATTTCTCTCTCTCTCTCTCTCTCCTCTTCTTTTTCTTCCTCATCCTTCTCTTTCTCTGTGTGTTTGAATACTGGTGTTGAATTGGAGAGTTGGAGGATGGACTCCTGGTCAGATGAATTATTGATACGGTGCACTTCACACAGCAGCTTTGGACCGCCAGTTTTGTGACACGGGGGACCGGAGACTCAATCAAGTGCCTATGACGAGTGAGGAGGAGTGGATTATGGAGGAGACACACACTCACACACAACCATGCACACACACACACACACACACAAACATGCACAAACACACACACACACACACACACAGACACACACACACATGCATGCACACACACAAAGAAAGCTAAAGAAAGCTGAAGTGGATGTGCGATTGACTCACAAGGGGTTTTATGTGAGGAAGACAAGTCTGTCACTGTCACCGCTGTCAGAGGCGGTGTTATGAATGGACAATACTGACAAGGGCCCGTAAGTGGAGACGCTGCTTTGGATGGAACGCACTGGATAATGTCTCTCAAAACAATGCTTGGACTGGGGTTTTTGGTATGGACAGTCAGCTTTTCTCAGGCTCATTGTGACTCTAATTTGACTGCTGAAAGCATACTTGTCAACCCGTTTGCTTTTGCCCCCCCCCCCCCCAGCCTCGGAGAGACCGTCCATGTTAAAGTCCTTAAATGAGGTTCTTCTCTTTTACTTCTCTCTTTCTCTCTCCCTCTCTCTTCCTCTTGCTCTCTTTCTCTCTCTCCCTGGCTCCCTCTCATTATTTACCACTGTCATTTCTCTCTCTCCTCTCTTCCCTCTCTTACACACACACACACACACACACACACACACACACACACACACACCCTCCCTGTGCGCTCCCCTTTCTGGCTGAGGTCGGTGTGATGAATGTGGATGTGGTTGGAACAGTCATCTCTCTGGCAGTTCAGAGGAAACCCACATCAACTGAAACACGCTCTGGGGGACAGGAATAGCCCAGCCCTAGGGAGGGCACCATGGCAGCCTCCCCTTACTACTAACCTCCACACACACACACACACACACACACACACACACACACACACACACACCCCAATGCAAACACACACACACACACACACCCATACACATAGGCACGTACACACTCACACACACACATACACCCCAATGCAAACACACACACACACACACACACACACCCATACACATAGGCACGTACACACTCACACACAGGCATGCATCCTTGTGCACACCCACACACACACACACACCCACACCCACACCCTCCCGCCCCTATTATACCCGACAACTGCCCCCTCATAGCGTTCCCCCTCCAAAGGCATCTTGGCATCCACCCTGAAGTCTTTCCATGGCTCTCTTACAGTCGGACTGATTGCATTTACTTCACGACAGGCTCTCAAATATATTTGTTTACAGACCCTCTCTCTCTCTCTCCCTCTCTCTCTCTTTCTCTCTCTCTTTTTCTCTCTCTCTCTCTCCCTTCTACCATTTACTTACTTGACAAACTTGAGCTAGTGCTCACATTCTCAGAGAGACATATCTCTGTCTCTCTTTCTCTCGATCCTGTACTTTCTCATCCCCCTTTCCCTTTTAAAGACTGCTGCTGTACCCTGCCCGGCTCTGTGCTGTCCATAGGCTGAGAGACTCTGACCTATTTCAGACTGGTTAAACATATCACTCAACCCTGCAGCCTCACCTCCACTGCCATGGCGTCCGGTCGTTCCACGAGCAGGGGGAGGGAGGGAGGGAGAGAGGGAAGGAGGGAGAGAGGGAGAGAGGGAGGGAAGGAGAGAGGGAGGGGGCACGGAGGGGAGGAAAGATGGAAAATTGGTGTTGGCTTACCTGCGGCTGGCCCTCTTTGATCATTAGCCACAGCGTCAGGCGGCGCATGGAAAAAGCCCAGATAAGGTACAGTGGTGGGAGGTCAGCATGTGGACCTTATCACCGGGCCACCGCACTGAGCCGCGCCGCACCACACCGCGGCAAGCTGAGCTGGGTCTCTGCTGCAGCTGCCACAGACAAGCTCAGATCATTTCCCCCTCTTCTTCCTCTCTTCTCTTTTCCCCCCTCTTCTTCCTCTCTTCTCTTTTCTCTCCTCTTCTCCCCTCTTTCTTTTTCTGCCTTCTTTTTCTCTCCCTCTCTGTGCTTTATAGGAGTCTCAGTGGCGCGATTTCATCTCATTCATAGATTTCGTGCTTTTGTTTAGTGACTCCTGTGGTGTGTGTATGTACTGTAGCCCAGGCTGCCCGTGTCTGCTTTGACAGAGAGGTGTGGGAAAAGGGAACTTGAGCAAGAGTTTGTTGGTCTGCGTGCGTATTGATTTGGGTATTGCTGTATGATGTCATGCCACTGAATTTCACTCTAAACTATACTGATGGGATGTAAAAAAATAAATGTTCAGACAAACTGAATTTAAACCATCTAAATCTTTCGTAACATGGGATACAATATAATTTCTCTAATTTTTGCACCTGCTATTTTTTTACCTTGATATTACATCACATTGCATTTGTTACATTAGCACATTAAGTAAGTCTGTTCGCATCCAAAAATTCAGCAGGTAACCCGTGTGTGTGTGTGTGTGTGTGTGTGTGTGTGTGTGTGTGTGTGTGTGTGTGTGTGTGAGAGAGAGAGAGGGAGCTATCTGACTGATGCCTATCTGAAGCGTAATTGCACTGTGCTCTGCGGAACCTGTATGAGCCCAGCAGGCAGGTCTGGCGTAGGCCCTGTTCTCACAGCATGGAGGCGGACCGAGGTGTTGATTAGCTTTTCTGTCAGTCGGCCTGTGTACAGAGCGCCTGCCTGTGTGTGTGTGTGTGTGTGTGTGTGTGTGTATCGTGTGTGTGTTTGTAGCTCCAGAAGGAGCGTTCCTCGCCTGCCTGCCTGCGCTTGGCCAGGCGTGGAGAAACCTGAGCGGAGCGTCAGCTGTCATTAAAACGATGTTTGTCTGGAAGTGTCGGGCTCAGGAGTAATAAGGAATGCCTGTGTTTGTTCTGCAGGTGCTGTGGAAGACCTTGGGCTGATGAAGCTCCTTGCCTCAAGCTGGCACTGTAGGATGAAGCTTTCTCTCTCCTCTATTCATCAAGGTAGGGTGATGTTCTTTTTTATATTTATGACTCATAACTTATAACTAGTCAAGGTCTGTGATAGTAGGATTTACAGGCTTTGCTTTTAAGTTGAATTGTGACATTTGAAAATGTCCTCCTTCCTTTGTGTGTCATACCTCAACCGCAAACCTCAATTTAGTCATGGGAAAATAGGCACCATTAAAGTGTTATACCTTATTTTATACCTTATTTTGTTTAAAAACAGTCAAATTTGCAAAGACGTCAGACACACGCATGCACACTCGATTTTAGGTGAGGGCGCCAGGATGGCAAAATCAGTGCTCTATAAAAGATCATTCTTCCCAGTTTTGTGGAAACATCACACTTAATCATGTCTACTGTTTAATTCTGCAAACTCCCCGAACCAGACCAGACTCTAAGGGTGGAGTGATCTGTTACCGAGTCAGCCACTGTCTGATACTTAGCTTAGCATGAGAGCAATGCAGCACATGAGAGCAGAGCATGGAGACATTCTACGTGGGAGGTCCAAGAGAAAGAGAGAGAGAGAGAAGGAAAGAGGGAGATAGAGAAAGAGAGAGAGTGCATGCTTCCATCTCAAGGGCCTCCTTAGAAGCCTCAGTCTCCCTGCTGGGGAAGTAAGCTTCAGTCGGAACTCATGCATCAGAGCCTAGCCTGGCCTTCGCACCACCACCCTACCAACCCCCACCCTCAGTCCCAGCCCTGCCTCCACCAACAGCCACCCAACCCCCACCCAACCATCCCCACCCCCCACCCCCCTGTGCCTGGGCCCAGTCCGGGTTATGAATGGAATGTGTCGGAATGTGTCCTCGTGGTGTTTACGGCTCATTCATCTGGGGCCACAGGGCCGGGCCATCTCCCTCAGGGGGGAAAGACAATGGAGGCCCTCTGACAGGAAGTGCATTCCTTTCCCCTAGAGAGCCTTGGGCCGACGGCCAGAGCCCGAGAGACACAGAGACAGAAAGACACGAAGAAAACCTCTCTCTCCCTCTCTCTTCCTCCCTCTCTCTCTCTCTCTCTCTCTCTCTCTCTCTCTCTCTTTCTCTCCTTCTCTTTCATTTTTTTAAGTACCTCTCTCTCTCTCTTGCTCTCACGCGTGCACTAGCTCTCACTCTTGTGTGCTAGCTCATCCGGTTGCTGAGTCGCTCCGCTAGCTCGCTCCACTTCCTTGTTTTCGGAGCCAGCTGACAGGCCAGCCCCACCGACTGACTAAGAGACTCGGCAACAACTGGAGCTGGAGTCACCGGAGAGGGTGAACACACGCGTTCTCCCTTGGCTCGGATCCCTTGTTTGCTTGCTCACACACTAGTTTCCCAGCCAGCTGAGTGTCCGGTCGCCCCAAATCACTGACTAACTGGCTGACTAACCACCCGCCCAAGACACGAAGTAACAAATGGCGCCGTGTTTTATTAGAGTTAGTAATGGTTTATTTTTGGATCGTGCATTCAGGTGGTGCATAGAACCGGACTTCCAGCTAAATGTGTTTATGTGTTCTTCACAAGCGGGCGACTCACTGTACTCACAGGTTGCCGGGGGTTCTAACTAAGCTGTGGTCCATGTGCTGCGAGCAGTGTGGCTCACCGGTCATCTCATCTCACCAGTCTCATTTCAGTGTGAAATGTTAGCCGCAAGCTTAAGACAGATTGCCTGAGCCATATTAGAGAACCACATCAATAAGGCGTCTACGCCTTAGAAGTGCCCCCGAATCAAAAAAGAAAAATCTAATAAGTGTCAAAGCCGGGGTTTAAAGCTGCGTGGGGAGTTAATATTGGCTCCGACAACTCAACACCTCTGTGGATCATTGGAGTTGATGGCGTGGAGTTCGAGTTACGGTACGTGAAACTCTACTGTACATGGAGGCAGCGGAGGAGAGAGAGAGAGAGAGAGAGAGAATAGAAGGGAAGAACGCATCGCAGAGCATCGCTTTAACAGGCCCAACCTCTGCCCTGCTTGGCCAAGTGCCTGCAGCACCTCTCAAGACAGCGCCACACACACACTCAGTCACACACTCACCAGGCAACTCATTTCCTGGGCTAACACTTTCCAGCCACTGCTTCCGAGCGACAGTGATGTCACCATGGAAATGTACCCTGGCCGTGTCCCCCCCCAACACCCCCCCACCCCCCCCACCCTCCCCTCCCCGGAGGTGGCGTGCGGTGGCGTGCGGTGGCACACCAGCGGGCACCCTACCGCCGGAGGCTCTGTTCTGGCTGGCTAAGCCCGTCAGTGGTGTTCCGGCACGGACGCGAGGGGGGCCGGGTAGGGGGGTATTCGGGCGGGTGGCCGTTCGCTCTCTGGTAGCCGCATTCCTGGAGCCCCGTCCCAGAGAGTGCTGAGCCTCGGTCTGAGTCGGAGTGGACACGAGGAATGGCCTGCATGCCAGCACTGATGATCAGCAGCGACCGGAACGCTGGAATCCGGGAAAGAGAGAGAGGGGGGGGGGGGGGGGGGAGAAGTGGGACAGAGGCACGGAGATAGAGAGCATGAGAGGGGGAGAGAGTCTGTGAGAGAGAGAACGAACGAGGGAAGCAAGGGAGCAATTCCTCTTAATAGAGAAAAATTGGAGTCAAGTGACCATCAGCTGGTCAAAAGTATGTTTGATCAATACAGTCACAAGGTCTCAGGTATGCATAGCTGGACCCATTACAGGAGGGTCTGGAGACAGGCCGCGGCCTCTCCGCGTGCGCTAAGCTGAGGCCAGCTCTCCAGGGGTACTGGCACGCCGGTTATTTTTAACCCTAATCATTATCCCATGCTTGCTATGCTGCTCCTTTTGGCCTGAGAATATTTCCCCCTTTTTTTGGCCTGTCATTCGATTAAGCCCGTTTCCATGGATGTTGTCGTTAGGAGTCAAAGTAGCTGGCGAATGTTGTTTTGTTTTGTTGTGTTTGTGTGTGTGTGAGTGTTTTGTCCTTGTTTTTTTTGTATAAAGTCATGGAACTGCTCTTCCTTGAAAGGCTACAAAAAAAGTAATCAGTGACAGAGACTCTTTTGGGATGGCTGTAGTTAGATTTTGGACATTTTGTTAAATACTCAAATATGTAACAGTACAAAGCCTTTAAACTTTAAACTCCTGACGTGTGGCAAGATGATGCCCCCAAAATGGCCATTATATTCACAAGACACGGATGATACAAGCACACACAGCTGTAGCTTTGCTTCACACTCACACTTTGGCACACTTTAAATGTAATGCCATATATGTGGCGCTCAGAAAAGATGTGGTAGAAAGAAACCAGGAGAAAAACCTGGAGAAAAAGAAGCACTTGTATTTCTTTCTCCAGCTCCAACTTTTTTTGTTTTTCATCTATGCATCTGCGGATGCTGGTGGAGCGTGGGCAGGTAGTTCCAGGTAGGAACTGACTCTCAAGGTCCGGCCCACACACACACACACACGTCTGGCGCCAGCAATCCACCAAAAAAAACACGCTGTGGGGGCTTGTTTAGATGTGTTGGTGATGGAACGGCAGAAAGCTGTTTAGATGTGTTGCCGCCTGCCTACTCAACAGCTGTAGTCATTTCGGATGTGTTTTTTTTTTTTTTTTTTTTGCTTTGTGATCTCTGACTCTCTCGTCCTCCCTCTCCTACCTTCGTCTGTTTTTATTCTGCAGAAACGACACTCCCGGCTGGCTAGATGGCGGGAACCAGAGGGAACGTTCGGGCAGCGTGGATCTCTAGTTGTGGTGCCTTTGTTGGTGCCCATGGGTTGCTCAGTAGTCAGTGTAGATCCTGTGTCGTAATCAGCAGCTACATCTGGCTACTGGGTCTCTCGTGGCGCACTCTTCGCTTCCCCACGCCCCATTCCTCCATGATTGTGCGGTATGTTATCACTGCTCTCGGACGTCATCCTTTGGCTTTGACAGAAGAAGAAGAAGAAGAAGAAGAAGAAGAAGAAGAAGACACACACACACATACACACACACGTTTGTCTGTAAGGAATTACAGTACGCACTGGGCTTGGCTTCTCTCAGTCATTGTGTTTCATGTATCTGTTTGTCTATATCTCCAGTCTATTAGTCCCCATCTCCCCATCAACAACTCACCAGTCTCTCCCAATCGCCTTTTCTTTGATTTTTCAACTCAATTTACATTTCCTTCTAACGGCACGAGAGACGATAAAGGACAATGCCTTACCAAGCACAAAGCATCCAAGCACAAGTGGCTATCCAACAGCACAAAAGCAACATTGCAGCGATCAAACCAAAACATTAAGTTCACAATTCCCAATAGAGTAATTTGTAATTTGAATGATTAACACACACAATGGGGCAAGTCAAGATGTCTCACTCTCCGTGATTATTTTGTCAGACGTACAGCAGAGGCTTGTTTTTTGAATGCCATCTGTAATATTTTTTGTTTCATCAATTATCCATTTTCTTTTTCATATTGAAATCCAACATTGATGGCAACAACATACAAAGGAATGTAGAAAATGTCTTTTGACGAGGAAAAAAAAACTGTATGAATGATGATTAGCAGGATGCTGCTACGACAGAGGACACTGTCAGTCTCTTTGCTTCACTCCTGCACCTGGCATACAATGTAGATTTCTGTGTGGTTCAAGCTACAGCTACATTGTCTGCTGGGTTTCAGGTGGGCAAAACGAACATCCTCTCATCATGTTCGCGTCCGTGTTTCCTCCCTAAAATCAGACACGGTAAGTCTCTCTCTCCTCTTTATTGGTATTCACAGCATGTCATTTACCCGGCTGACAAAACAAAACAATAAAAAATAATGAAGAAGTCATTTGCTGTTGCCTGGTGGCGTTCTTTGTTAGGAGGGAAATACCGTGTGGTGGGAGGTGTGCGAGGCTCTCTGGGTGGGTGGATGAAGTGGGTGGAAGTGTGCCAGGAGGGGAGTGGTGGTGGTGGTGGATGGGTGGGGGTGAGGGGGAAGTTGGTGCTGCCAGCGGTGTATTAGTTTGGAGCTCGGCTGGTTGCAGACAGGTTGTCAACATGTCGCCGAGGTTTGGAAGAGGGCTCTCTATATGCCAGCAGTGGCCTCGCACACACACACACACACACACACACACACACTCCCGCAGTCTCTTCGTCACTGCTGGCCCCCTATCAATGTGTGCCTGCTGGTAATGCAGAGCACTGAGATGATGTACGCACACACACACACACACACACACACACACACACACATCAGACACTATCTCTAAATCTCAAAAACACACACGCACATACACACACACGCCACACACACACACACACACACACACACACTTGCTCCCACACATACTGAGTGGAATGGGTGAAGCAATAAGAGCAACAGTAAAAAAATATCCTAAGGCAAAAACCTGAACACACACACATACACACACACACACACACACACACACACACACACACACACACACACACACTCAAATATACATACAAACACACATACACACACACACACTCAAATATACATACACACACACACACATACATACACACACACACTCAAATATACACCCATCCATATTCAGTCTCAGAGTTTCACACTCCCAAGCACATCCCCACTCATGTTTGGTTACAGGGGCGGAGTGGGGCACTAAAAATCCACTGGGAAAATTCTGACGGGCTCTATGGGCCAGCCCGCACCTCGGCCGGCCGACCGGGAAAACTCCCGACTGTCCCGACTGCCACCCCGCCCCTGTTTGGTTACCATCAGATATGCAGCCATACCTGTGTCCAGTGTGCGCGCCGAGGAAGACTGGACACAGAGCCAGAGGCCTCTGGGAGCTCAGAGAGAAGCCTAGCTCTGCGCCAGATACTTTAGTTTATCAGTTTAGTTGACAGGGACCATGTACAGAACTAGTTCTATACCAGAGTTAGCTAGTTAGCTAATTTGCATCTGTGGTCCCTGGGCAGGAGTTAAAAAGACAATAAAATACATACAAAACATTACAAAGAGTATCAGCAACAAGACAACAACAACAACAACATTACAGATATAACATACAAATCACATAATACATTTGGTGTTCTATATACAGGTTCAATGATCACATGATGGATTCTCTTTCAGCCAAGTCTTCAGAGAAGTTTTTAAAACTGTTCAGAGTTGCCCAATTCCTAATACGTAGTGGGATTGAGTTCCATTTTCCAGTAGCTTGGAATGAGAATGCTGATTGCCCAATAGCGGTCTTCCTATATGTAGTGGAACAATCGCCTCTCATTGAGGCCCTGGATACTCTTACATTGTCCCTGCAGAGTGACACACATTGGTTGAGTGGAGGTGGTGTAAGGTCATGGACTAATTTGTACATCAAGCACATATCAGTAAAGAAAAGAAAACTGTCAAAGGTCAACAGGTTATGTTTTTTTATAATGGGGCAGTGATGGTAGTGTCTTGGTTTGTTATCAAGAGTTTTCACAGCCTGTCCATCTCCGACATGCTGCGGTGGCGAGTCACACACTCTGCCCCATAATGGCGCCTCAACTTCTTTACATGAAATGTGTGACATGAGGGTTTTTATGCACTTCAGCCCACTTCTTCTGAGAATAAAAATAGAAATCTCTTCTGGTTGTCTTTGGTGGATTGTTTTTTTCATACAATCATGTTTTCCTCACTCCTTGTGTCTCTATATCATTCATTTGTAATGACAACATATCATATAAGAATCAGAGGAACAAATATGAATATCTATAAAATCAGCTATATTGAATCACCATCATAAGCACAACTGCATCACATACGCATTACTGTGATACAGCTTGTGTGAGAGGCAGTGGCCAACCCATAATGGCCCGAGAGAGAAGAGCAGACCTAGATACCAACACTGAAGCGTGAAGCAGGCCACTCTCCCAACCCCAACATTAAGCTGTGCTGTGCTGTCTGGGTCCCTGTTCAGTCCTGACTGATTGGTGCTGGTGCAGAGAGAGAGAGAGAGAGAGAGAGCAGGGCGGGAGGGGGGGTGGGGGGAGAGTAGGAGTTGGGCAACTTTGCCATGATTGCACTGTTTCCTGGCCTGTCGTGTGTGTGGGACTGGACTGGCCATTCAAACCATCAGCAGAGAGGAAGAGGGAGAGAGTGGGGGGAGGGAGACACCAACGAGAGAATAGAGAATGAGAGAGGAAGGGACAGAGCATGAGAGAGGGAGACAGAGAGAGAGGGAGAGAGAGTGATATAGCAAGAGAGGGAGAGAGAGTGATATAGCAAGAGAGGGAGAGAGGGAGAGAGAGAGTGATATAGCAAGAGAGGGAGAGAGAAGGAGAGGGAGAGAGAGAGGGAGAGGGAGAGAGAGAGAGGCAGTGAGCGAAATATATAGATAGCATGAAGTGTGTCAGAGAAAGATGGGGAGATGGAGCAAAGAAAAAAAGGAATGGGAGAGTGAGGGAACCAGCGGGAGAGAGAGAGAGAGAGAGAGAGAGAGAGCAAAAACAAGAGGGAGAGAGAGAGCAAAAACAAGAGGGAGAGAGAGACGGAAAGAGAGTGGAGGGGGGCATGCAGTAATGGTTGGGTGCAGGTGTTTCCAATGATGCCATTTCCCTTCTCACTACTGTTTGGACAGCAGGAATGTAGATGCAATGCAGGTGGCCGCTCTGTAGGTCTCTCTCTCTCTCTCTCTTTCTCTCTCTCTCTGTCTCTCCCCTTCTCTCTCTATCACCCCTATTCTCTCCCTCTCTCTCCCTCTATTTTGCTCTCTCCCTCTCCTTCTCCACCCCCCCCCCTTCACTCTCTCTCTCTGTGCATTCGGTGCTATTCCGCTCTGTTCTATAAGCAGCCGATGTAATGGACTGGCGAGTGGATACATGTGTCTTGGCGATCACTCCGAGACAACAGGAAGAGGAATGGGGAGAACCACTGAACTCTTGATCCTGGTGGAGGCTGGCTGCCCCTCTTTCACCTATACTTCTGGTCTCATTCAAATATATTTCCATGATATTTGTATGCACATTGATTGCCTATGGATGAGGTTTTTGTCACCACTGATAGCTCCTGAAAGGCAGGTTAAAGCATGATCTAGGCATGCCATTGACAGTGTTATAATCTGACTTTTACAGATATATTTTATGGCCATATGAATAAAAATGTCCATTGCATATGAGATTTGGTCATCACTCTGCTTTCTTTCGGATGTTGTCATCTTGTGCTAAGACTGTCATCACACTGGGTTTTTCAACCAATGTCACTGAGAGTGATAGGAGAAATTACTGTACGATATGCCTACTGATTATCCCATTGTTTGGCTGAAGTTCTCAAGGTCATGACATCCAAGAATCAGGAATCGCCATCTCTTTTTCACACCACCCACATGACAGTAAAAAGATTGAGAAGTATGAAAGAAGGTATCAGAAGACAGGTAAAAAGAGGACAGCTAAAAAGACAGAAAAATGATCAACACAAATATAATCAGATCAAATGGAGCTTCGCTGCTTAGACCTATAAAAACAAACACATAAGCCGTAATCCACAATAAAATATATTTCAACCCTTTCAACCCATCACTGATAGCTTCTGGAGGTTGGTTTAAAACATGATAGGCAATGTTATAATACCTACTTTTCATATCAGATATATTTTATGGACATATTAATTTTAATTCACTTTCAGTGATACAATAGCCATGCGGTCATTTCAATGAGCATGTGATATTACCACTTTAGCCTGCTTTATTTTGGATGCAGTCTACTTCTGCTTATATTCTCATTACATTGGGTTTTTCCACAAGTGCTTGTGAGGCGAACGTCACTCTCGGAAGTGATATGAGAAGTTGTCGTATGACATGGGCGTATTATAGTGTCATTGTTTGCCTGAAGTTATCAAAGTTCAAATAACCAGAAATCGTTATATTGTCATTATTGTGTATCAACACTTGTGAGATGAATGTTGTGAGCAGGTGTTGCCATATGACATGTCTTATGTTTATCCGATTGTTTGGCTGAGTTTCCCAAAGTTCAATGGCACCTGTTGTAGATGTGTGTGTGACCCCCCCTACACACACACACACACACACACACACACATAGTAGACATAGTACAGGTCCTTGATCCATGTGATGGTTCAATAAAGGGCTTTTAAACGACAAATGTCCATGACATGCCCTCTCAGCCACATGATCACTGACAAGTAATCGTCATAAGCCACCGAGCGACACAAGAAAACAAGATATGGCCAAGCACTTGGACCACAAACATCCTCACCACAGAACAAGCCCAACTCAAGCAACCCAATCACCCATGACTCCGGTCCCTCAGCAAGACACGAGACGTCCGATCCCACAAGAATGAGAGAAATGTAAATCTACAGACGCAGAAGAAGACAGAACTGGATGTGTGTGTGTGTGTGTGTGTGTGTGTGTGGGGGGGGGGGGGGGGGGGGGGGGGGTAAATGGTCTCTTTGATAAGTCTTTGTGGCGTAGTGGTGGTGGCACAGTGACATCAGAGAGGGTCCTCGCGGGCCAAACAGAGGCAACAGCGGAATGCTCTCTAAACGATCTAAATGCAGCTCTCCCTCCCGCGGGTTGTCGACAACAATCCTGTGCCGCACAACAACAGGCAGATAGCAACAGCCAGCAATGTACAGCTTTTTACAATCACTTTGTTACTATGTTCAGAACCTTGATGTCATTTTTCACAACTCTAGACACAAAACTCACAACCAATGATCAAAATGCACATTTTTCAAAACTCTAACCCTTTTCTCAATTGCTTGGATACAATACACATACAGTTTTTCTCGATCGTTTTGATACCTGTGTCAACTCTGACATCACGCTCTCAAAACAGTTATACAGTAACACCCGTGTCTGAACAAAATGACACATTTTGCTTGCAAAAGGCTGTTACTCTCTCAAAACACTTAAAACATGCAGCAAAAGCAAATCTTGCCTTCAAACACTACAACTTGTTGCCAATTCAAAAACACTCTTTAATCAATCATTACACACTGGACAACAAAATGCAACATCTAGTTCTCAAAATGAGCATTTTTGCTATGTCTGTTCCATTACTTTCTCATTTTTCTGGTATCAGAAAAAAACTGTGAAAAGACAAAATATACTGAATAAAAAAATAATTTATTCATTCCTCCCAAGATGTACTGTCATTGACATGTAAGACATACAGTAAACACCTAGCAAGATACTGTAAATTTCATTGAACTACAACTTTCATCGAAATAGACCTACAGTAAACACCTTTTGTACTGTTTTCTCCACCAAATAGGCAATACAGTACTTTGTCTAAATGTGCATTAGATCCATACTTGCAAATAGCAACACAGAACAGACATCTCTTATGTATAATAATTGATTGCTGATTGAAGAATTGTACAAAAGGAGTTTTACACAGGTGTATCAGAGATTCAGACTTATGCAAGAAATCTATACCACCTGTGAAAAGATGTTTTCCTTTTGTTTAGCATGGGAAAACCAATAGAGTTTGGGGCTTTTGAATGACACCAGTATGACACCAGAATGACACCACATTTCTCACACCATATTTTTGCAAAAGGGTGTGAGAAATGTGTGAACCCAATGAAAATGTGTGAACACATTCGCAAGAGATGACTTATGCTGTGCAAAGAAAGTAGTCATGAAGACCAAGTGGATTCCAGTTCACTTAAGCAGGTAAAAGCAATCGAGAAAAACTGTAAAACTTAGATAATTTGTTCATTCAACAAAAATCACCCGTTCATTATGACACAACATTAAAGTACTACTATTTCAAAAGGCAATTCACACATTACATTTCAAATGAGTGTCTATTCATTTCCTTACAATGATCTAACTATCAATTGATACAACTGCTCAAAATGATAAGTAACTGTTGCATTACTCTTAAAGGGACACCAGGCAACGTTTTCGTGTTAGTTACTCATCTTCGTAAGTCGGTATATGGTTAAATGACTCATTACAGGGCGAATGAAGACTCTCTCGCCCGCCCCTACTGCCTGTAGGAAGAATATCCCGCTTGCAAGTTCAGTGTATCGTACCCGCCGACCGAAGCAGGATCAGTTTACATCCTGCAGCCACAGCACTGAGGCAGGCTAACGAAACGCTAGAGATTATTGCAAACGTGTGTATAATGGCAGAGCTGGCAAAAAAGCAGCGAAAACCCTTGACGGAAGATGCAAAGAAAAGGAAAAGAGCTTCAGACCGAGCGAGGGGGAGTTTCGTAGAGAAAAAGCATCAGGCTTGCCTGGTGTCCCTTTAATGCATAGTTATATGGAAACAGACAAACAATCTTCCATGCAAATCATGAAAGTTTCAAGATACTGTAACGAGATTCATTGTCACCAATTAGTTTAACACTACTGTCTTTTATTTTATTTTTTATTTTTATTTTCTATTTCATAGCTAATTATTTTTGCTTTGATTCAAATAAACCTATGTTGTGATTGTACTGTACTGTTTTGCATCAATATATTACAAACTTTGTTCAATGATTCCACTGTGTCTGTAGTATTCTACTACTGCAGTACTTTTACAGAGATGTATTTACTATACATGTAGTACCATAATGAAACCTGTATCACCTATTTTGTTCTACAATATTTAATGATTGTACGAACAATGACACAGTGTAAATATCGGTTGCTTGTGTGTGGGTGATCTATAGTTATGTTTTAATGGTATTTCACATTTTTTTTTTTTGTGTGTGTGAGTGTGCGTGTATGTGTATGTGTGTGTGTGTGTGTGTGTGTGTGTGTGTGTGTGTGTGTGTATGTGGTAATGTACAGTATGTGTATGTGTTTGAGTACAGTGTGTGTGTGTGTGTGTGTGTGTGTGTGTGTGTGTGTGTGACAGACGACTCGGGGGCATTTCCTCCGCATGTAGCCCATGCCTGTCTGGAGGGGTCAGGGACTGAGGCAGGAGTGGACGGTGGCGCTGACGTCATCCAGTCAGCACGCGGCCAGAATGGAAGGAAGTAGCGTCGCCCGGCTGGCGAACTCGCACACGGTATTCCCCTCAGAGAGACCAGGGAGTCTCCCTCCCTCTCTCTCTCTCTCTCTCTCTCTCTCTCTGTCCTTCCTGTCTCACTCTCACCCACTCTCTGTCGCCTTCTCTATCCCTCTCTCTCTCTGTCTTTCTCTTTCTCCATTATGTATTTAAACTCTCACTATCTCTCTCCGTTATTGCACACTCACACACACACATAGACACACACACAGACACACACACACTGTGCATAGATACTCAAACATGCTCACAATTTCTCTCTCCTCACTCACCCACACAGACACTCAGCCCCCACTCCCACCCCACACCCACACATTCTAACACACACACCCTCCCCCTCCTCTCTCTCTCTCACATACAAATGCACTCCAATTGGCTCTGTTTCCCACACATGCACATGCCAGTATTCATGCATACATATCTACATGCATATTATTTTTCTTTAGATATCAAACTCACACACACTCTATACATTCCCAAACAGGGCTCCGAACCGGTTCAAGGAACGAAAACGAAAACCGAAAACGAACGGAATTTTACGAGGAGCGGAAACGGAAACGAAAACAAAATGGTCTTCAACTGTTCTGGAACAGAAACGTTATTCTGAAATCCACAAAACCGGTTAATAAAGTTTTTCGTTCTCTTTCGTGCTCTATTTTATAAAATTTCACAAAAGCATATCCTATGTCAGGGAGACTATTTCCGGTTGTGCGAAAAACAAGCCCGCATCTACACTGTTAATGTGAGCTTCGGATCTTAGGCCAGCTCGTAGCGTAGGCTACTGAAACTGATTTGGAAATTGTTTGTAGCCTATGCGTAATAGCCTATTTTGCCTGTCCACGCCTTGTCGTTTTAAAGTCGGGATTTGAAATGTTTGCGCAATTAAAGCCTATTCTATGTAGAAGAGTTAAACGGGAAATTTGAGATAGGCCTTGTCAGCAACAGACAGGTTCGTTTATAAACAGGGTTGGAATTATAGCGCAAGCCTTTGAAGATCTCCATATGGATAAAACTTAGGCTACACCAGGTAAGGAGTTTAGCACGTATCCAGAAATATTTTTGATAAGAAATTATTTATAGGCATAGGTTAGGCCTACAGTAAGTCTGTAGCCTATGGGATGGATAGCCCATCTGAATGTTTTTGGATGCCGCCTGTGATTTATTATTTTTGGGCATAGCTACGCTA
>NC_055958.1:31040022-31042522 GCF_018492685.1 Alosa sapidissima | reverse complement strand
GGAGGATGGGGGAGGGGCCAGGGGAGGATGGGGGGAGAGGGGAGGAGTCAGCTCACCAACACTCCTGCCCATGCTGTGGCATTTCACCCACATAGGTGTGTCACATGGATAAGAAAAAAAGCACCCAAGTGGCTCTGTTCCCTTGGCAACCAATCCATAATACCTGCAGGAAAACGAATGTGATGCATCGTTTTTTGTTTACAGTCAGTACAGTTTGTCAGGTGGGACAGGTGCTGACGCATGATAAAAAAAAGGGGGAATTAAAACACCTTTACCCTTTTCTTATCTCATGAAAAGGAGGGGAACTCTGACAGTTGCCGTGACTCAGGTAGCACAGTCATACACTCTCTTAATCTCAAACTCTTAATACGGTAAAGAAGCCTCTTCCCTGTGTTCAGAGCTTGGGGGATTCAGGGTGTGGTGCTATCAGTGCTGGAAAACACCCCTGAAAATATGAATCTCTGATACGGCGGGTGAGTCACTTCACTAAGACAGACTCCCCCTTTAGTGGATTCCAGGCTGCCCCTGAGAACTGTAGTCGGCATACCAGTCGAGCCCCCAGCTCCACACCCAGCTAGCTACACAAGCTCAGGCAGACGGGAAGATCGGATCTTACACACACACACACACACACACACACACACACACAACGGATGTTCTCCACTTCCTCTCTCTCTCTCTCTATGCTCTTCGCTCCTCATTTCCTCCCTTCCTTCCTGCTCTCCCTCTGTCATGAACTGAGGTGGATGCGTCTGCACATTCCACAATGCATCCTGGTCAAGCGAATGCCATGCAGCTGAAGAGGATGTGCATGGGTCGGACTGTTATGCCGACAAATGAATGGCAGTGTTCTGGAATGTCAAACTTGAAGTCACATTTAGGTAATTCTGTCCTTAACATTCTAAGTAATCCAAAGTGGAATTTTCCCCCTCACATTCCAGGGTGTTCTGACTGACCTAGAATGTTCTGAGATGACACAGGCCGCACTGAATGCCCTGTCATGGTCCAGTGTGAGGCCCCTACCTGCATCCAGCGTGGAATTCTGCACTCATGCATGCTGATGCCGGCATACCTCACGGGTCCTGTGTCCAGCACTAAAAATACAAATGTTTCCGTTGGGCTGGCCACACTTTAGCAAAATATTACACGAGGAAGGAGAATTGTATGACACTGCACACACAGACACACACACACACACACTTCCATTCAATCTCCCCTCAGAAATCTCAGAACTGGACAGCAGCGCACACACACACACCACCACCAGTCTTTTGACACACTCTGATGCTTCTCTTTTCCTGACTTACTGTCAAATGGTGTCATTTGCCAGACAGACAGACAGACTCAGTGCCTCTGTCACCAAATGTGTTCATTTCTGTGGCCTGCCTCGGCATGAATGAATGAATGAATGAATGAATGAATGCCTTTTACTCCTCAAACTGACCACCGAGAGTGTGTGGGGCTGAGGTATTTCTTTGAGATGACTGTGAGGTGTCTCAGTGTCAGTTGGAGGTATTTTGGAAAGGGTGTGTGCATGTGTGTGTGGTCGGTCTGGGAAGGTAGGGTCCTTTATGAGAAAAGGTCAATTACTAGGAAGACATGAGTTCAAATTGCCGCCTGCATGGCCTGAGGTCTCTTTTTGTCACACATTATGAGTCACTAACTTAACCTTTGACCTCATGAGGTCTGACATTGGAAACTTGTAACAGAGTCGGAACAGACACCCACACACACACACACTACTAGCCTCCTGTTTTTAAAGCTTCTGTCCTTAACCCTTTCTCTACACCCGGCCACAGTGGCGCGGCCACAGTGGCGACACTCACGGCAGCGGCTATGCCAAGACACAGCAGCTTCAGAGCAGCAGCCTGTCAGTGGCACAGTTGGCAACCCTGGCAACAGCCGCTCGCGCTCCCGCTCACAAGGGCTGCCAACTGTCTGCCATTCCAGCCCGTAAGCCCCACAAATGCCCGGCTGGCAATGGCATCAGACCGCCACCCACACCAGACTCGTCAGCTCAGACGCCAGATGCCCGATGCCCCCTTGTGCCCTGTGGGCAGCTGGCCGCCAATCCGTCCGTCCATCCGCTGGGCTGTCCGTCCCTCTGGTCATTTCGTAGCGGCCCAGGATCGTCAGAGGAGGGCAAAGAAGCATCTAACCCTCAATGCCGTCCAAAAAACACCCGTGTGACACGACGTGATGTGATGTGATGTGATGTGAGTTCTCGGGCTTCCTGCGATCACGCATTTCAGCGCTGCGTGTCTGTAAAGAGAGAGAGGAAGCAGTTGGGCAATAATGGTAGGCGTTGAGCAGGGGGACTGGCCAGGGGTGGGGTGGGGTGGGGTGGTGGGTGGGGGGAAGCATGGAGAGAGGAGGAAGGTCAACAACCACAAAGAGAGAGAGAGAGAGAGAGAGAGAGAGAGAGAGAGAGAGAGAGAAAGGAGGGGAGAGAAAGAGGAAGAAGGAACGACAAAAATGAGCAGCACATGACATGGAGTCT
>NC_055958.1:30865022-31035022 GCF_018492685.1 Alosa sapidissima | reverse complement strand
GATATGAAAAGATGAACTTCGAGTACGCTATTTTACAATTTTCATGAAAGGAAACTAGTCTGTCAATTTTCGGTTATTTGAAATAAAAAGGGGATCCGTGCTTTGTGAAAAAATGTCAGCGTAGCCTAATATGAATTTTCTGAATTTAAAATGTTTTGACCTTTCACCTAGTTTGTGCCGCGTGATTCCTCAATGTGTTCATGAAGCAAGAATTTCGCCTTAACCTACAGAGTCACGGGGGATTTTCAAATTGAGGCTTGGTCGCTGTTTCCAATCAACAAATTGAGAGTGAGAGAGTGAGTCTGATAGATGTTGCAATCAACAACTACAGTATATAAACTGGAATCGTTCTGAAACAGACTATGTTTTTAACTGGCATAAGTAAGAATATTGACGGTACACTGGACACATGGACATTTTATAACTTGCACTCGTATTGTGGTTGGTCCTCAAATCGATCCCCATTTGACCTCGCTGTTGCTTATCGTTCATTATGGTACCTAAGGATGTAAATACCGCCATCGCGTGGTGTCCTCACTCCGCATAGGCTACACAAGTCTGTGACGGGTGCTGAATTAAAAAGGTGTTCGCCAAAGAAAGAACTGTGCATGTCTGCTTTCAGTAGGTTATCTCGATGTTCCATATTTAACCGTGTATAAGTGTGTGGAAACGTAAGTCTACCACCTGTGTATACTTGCGTCTCAGTGGCGCCCCCAAATCTGGCCACCCCTGGCTATGTGGCCAACGGACGCAAAATGCATCCAAATTCACACCCATTTTCTCTGTTGAATTGCTCACGGAGTACATATCACACAGATATCACACGAATACCACGTGAAAGAGTGGAACCCGAGATGTCCAATGATATTATCGACGATTTGCTGTAATAAACGGTTTATAAGAAAATTATGTTTAATATAAAATAAATGTAATCATAGTTACATTCTGCGCATAGCAGCCCTGCATCCATCTCCACAGCCATTACTCTCGATGGTATACTATATATCAAAATAAACAGCAGACCTTACCAATATGAGGATATCTTTTGTACCGTAAGCCATGGTCCAATACTTTGCGTTGAAATTCTAACGTAATAGCACCCCAAAATAATGAACTTCCTTTCCATATCAAAGAATCAAAAGTTGGTCATGCACAGATCAACTGTGCTTTTTGGCTAGGCCTACATGGCATCTGCAGATATGTAAGCACATGCTACTTCAGGTCACACATGCAGAGTATAAGGTACATTCTTCATGGTTCAATTAATGACAAGACTTTAGTGAATAATGAATAAAATAGTTATGTCAGTCCATATATGTTTGTAAATGGCTAAGCCATAGAGTATCCCACCATCGTGATTCTTATATTTCCAGATTCCAGACAATCCCACCTATGCAAATATTAATATACTGGCATGCTTCCAGGTGACATGAATGCAAAGAAATCATGAAACACAAAATATCTTCCTTTATATAATGGCTGATCTAAGATATATGCAAGCATTATCACATCATACTTTCCCAGATATAGCCCAGACTGTCTTGAAAATAGCCTAGCATGATGGACAATGACCAAGATAAAAGCTTAAATTTAAAGGTAGTAGAATTAAGAGAATTAGACCTCAAAGGGCTAATACATGTGATATTTTACAGTGGGTGGGTACTATTCATTTAAATGCCTAATGTAAATTCACAACAGTTCATGACATATAATAAAATATAATAAAATAAAATGCAGCACCCACTGCTGTTGTGCCTTTCCTCCCCTCACCTTTTTTTATGAGTATGACCTAAAATAGACTGATTATTAAGATTTGTCATTTAAAAATTCAACAGCCAGGACAAGAACAATAACATGCAGTTATAATGCAAGAGGGCGATAACAGAAAGAAGGACCTTCACAAGAGGTCGAGACAAGCAGTGAGTTTGGGGTCTTCCCAAGTAAGAGAAAGTGAAGTTGTCATTTATCCAGTCTCTCTTTAATATCCTTGGTAGGTTCCACCTCTTCTCTCTTTCTTTCTGTCTCACTCCCTGTTGCTGTCACACACACACACACACAAAAGTTACAGGTAAATCAGGTAAATGGAAGACATAATGATTGAATAAAAATGGTAACTAGTAACACCCCCCCCCCCCCCCCCCCCACACACACACACACACAAAAGTTACAGGTAAATGGAAGACATAAAGATTGAATAAAAATGGTAACTAGTAACACCGCCCCCCCCCCCCCACACACACACACACACACCCTCCCCCCCCACACACAGTTGTTTTGGTGTGCAGTGACCTCACCTGGCCACCCCTCATACAATTTTCTGTGTCTATCAGATGGTTCATGTTGAAAAAATCAATGCAAGAAGATAATGTTTAATGCTGTCCATAGGAAGGGATTATGCAGATTAGGACACAATGGCAAAGAATGCCCTGGAAATTGAAGATGGCATTAGCATGTAAAGTCTATTCTGGCAAGAACACCAGACTCGTGGTATACTGCCCCGTGGGAATGCAAAGAGCTAAAACAAATACACAACCTTCAGGTTTGGGTTACTTATGCTGACACCCTAGACCTCCATTCATAAACCCGTCCTCCTCACCGTTAGGCTGTGACATATTTCCATAGCCATGATTCAGTCGCAAACTATTTTCAGAGAGCTGGAACTTTTATTCATAAACTTCACACCAACTCCAACATCGTGTGCGTAACTTGGCTTTCTAATTAATAACAAATAAATATTGAGCATCTGAGATTCCCTGATAGCTGTTGGTGCACCGCAGCAAATTATGTGCAAAAGTTCACATCACACCTTTTCAGACCGTTAAACTTTCCCTCTGTGTGTGTGTGTGTGTTTATGTCACAGCAGAAAACAGAAACATAACCCTTCGTTTCCTGTGACTCAGGCCGCCTGTTAGGATACTAAACTGAAAGGAATCCAGGGGGATTTTTGTCGCCTGCAGCTCTCTAACGGACTGAGCTACATATTTGCACGGTCACATGTGAAAACCACCCCATCGCCTATATGTAGAAATAAAAACTGCCCCGCCGCGCACCTGAACTATATTCAGATGGAAATCACAAAAGCAGAAAAGTCGTAAATTACAGCCAATTCAAAAATATATTGAGAGTGGAACATACAATGGAAAACAGTTCAGGCGCACTGAACAACGTCGGTTATGTGCGCCCTGGAGGTGACTTCGCGTGTAATCACCCTCTCTCCACGCCGGTGTGTTTATGCGCCGTACAAAAACTTCCTCTTTGCAACCGTTTCATTAAGTGATATTCGGTTTAGTCACTCAGTCAATAAACTTTACTTCCTTGTGCCCCGGGACTCGACCGCATCTGCGATGATTAATGCAGGGCCGTGAGTCACGGACGCACCAGTGTATTTATACACCGTATATAAGGGCTCAAAGCACAGTAGCCCGTCTAAGAGGCGCTTTGCGCAGACAGGAGACTTCACTGAAAAAAAAAAAACCCACACATGGATCCACTTCTGCCATAGAAAACCAAATTACTTTAAGGGACGAATAGTCTCCTAGGTCAGATCATAGTGCCCTTTCATGGTCCTGTATATTTTGAAACTTAAAATTATGAATGAGTGTGTGTTTGGAAAAAATGCTTCTGAGACTTGAATATATGAGGAAACCACAGTTGACCTTGATGGATAAACAAACATGACGTTAAAATGTATAGTCTATATGCAGTCAGTAAAAAGTCAAATTCCACAGGACACGATGTTTAGAAGACTGTCCAAAAATGCACGTGAAATTAAGCAAGTACAAGGAAGTACATAATGTATCTGACCATCCATAATTGTTAAGATCGCACATATTATTGCACAGGACAGATGTACACTTTGCGTGTGAATTTGCATTTGTTTAAGCAAAAACATTCAGACAATTCCGATACCTAAAACATTTATTTCGTTCTAGCGTTCACAGGCAATTCCTGAAGCATGCGTAAAACAGTTAAACATGCCCACCACTTCCTAAAAATGAAGCACATTTCCTCTTCGGTGGCTTACAGACTTGACCTAAGGAGACATAAAAAAAACATAATTCTCCCCCCTTTGCATTTTTCCCTGCCCTAAAATAATCTCATATGTTTTAAAGACGGTGCTAGAATGAGTCACGGGAAACAAGGAAAGTAAAAAGGAAACAAACGCGTGCTCTTTGTAGATACACGATGAATAACACGCGTGACTAATGGCAACGGAATAAACGATCAAAGAATAGTAGGGGTTTGAGATGCGTTCATGACTTGCCCCGGCTTCCTCAGTGTCCGTGACTCAAGTGTGCTGCTTGGCTCTTCGAAGTCTCACCTATGGGGACCTCTGGTGGTAAGTAATATGAACTGCTCTGCGTTTTCCGCTCTACATCCGCACTCCGCAACTTTCATTTAACTTTATCCAGTGCCATACATCAAGTGCCATCTTTAATTACTCCTGTTTCTTTAAAAACAATTATTCAAATGAATAGATCTATCAATTTCAAAAACACAGCTTTTAACAAAGCTATGTCAAGTCAACTTTCAAAACAGACACACACACACACACTCAACAGTACACTCATAAACGGCCTCTCAGGTGTTCTGCTGTTATGTCCATGTCGACTCTGTGATTCATCAGCCTAGGCACCACAACCCTAAAACCACCTACAAGACCCATTATTTGAGCATCAGTCTATGAAATTCCTAAAGGTTGAGACATCAGACCAAAACACACAGACACACTCTCTTTCTCACACACACACACACACACAGAGACATGATTTAAAACAGCATCTCCTTCCCATCTGCCATCTTTTTCTGTTCATGACCACAAAGTAATTCTACTGTCACAATTCTATAGGCTGTATACACAACTATAAGTACTATGAATACTGCAAACTCAGCTCTGTATATGACAATGTGTATAAATGTGAGTATGGTGTTTGTCTTATCTTACTACTGTTTTAGACCTATAGTCTGTACATTTGTACGTTTGTGTGCTGTGTACTGATTTAGTCTTGACTGCTACTGTATCTTGACTCAGGTTCAGCCGGGGTAGGTTTGGTCGCGCGTGCCCCAACAAGGCCATTGTCCATGCAGGCAAAGGGTGGAGGAAGTGTCTCCATGACAACGGGGGTTATCTGCATCCTCCATGTGCTTCCTGTGGAGGTGAGTGAGAAATTAGGCGGCAGGGTGCGGTGGCCGAGACACTACACCAAGAGACAGAGAGAGAGGGAACCCAGGCAGACAGGGCCATTCAGAAGCTACAAACACTCTGGACTGTTTTCTCCTTTCTGTGTGTTTGTGAGAGTGTGTGTGTGTGTGTGTGTGTGTGTGTGTGTGGCAGCCCTGTCAGCCTTTTCACCACAAGAGATGAGTGCCATGGCAGGATGGCACTGACATGCCCCAGAGCGAGGGCGGGGAAGATGCCGCCACCGGCCGTTCAGCTCTGGGCGGCAAGCTGGGTACTGGCACTGGTGGCATTGGCCGGGGCTGCGGTGGCGGTGGCGGTGACGCCATACCCACCAGGGATGCGCCAGGAGAAAGCCTACAGCTTCGGGAGAGGCTTCCTGGGCCTGGATAAGTGCAACGCGTGCATGGGGACCTCTATATGCAAGAAGCTCTTCAAGGAGGACATACGGTAAGGACACTCTCAGGGCAGACCAGTGTGGGAGAGGGGAGACTTAGAAGACTTAACATTTCCTCCAGATTTTTCAGAAACCCTGTAAAGATTACATAAGTACTTACGCTTCAGCACTGAATTCAGGTGGACTATACCAATGAGTGTCTTCCTTTTAAAAACATCACACTTTTCCCTGAGGCTGATTCTCATAAATGGAGTGGTAGGTAATGTCAGCACCAACACTGGATTTGCTGGCAAATGCAATCATCCCAAGAAACAGCCCAACAGGATCCACAAAAAATCTAGATTGTACCAGCACAACAGAGTAGTTTAAGAAGACATCTTGGTTAGAAAATGTAAGCTTTCCTTTTGTACGGTGAAACCGTGTTTAACCAGCATTTGGTATGTTATTATCAAAATATTAACAGAAATGGCACCTTCGACACTTAAAGTGCAAACAATGCTGAGCAATCACCCATGAAAATGGTTGTAGTTTAGAGTTTCCTGATCGCTGTGTATTTGGGAAGTCCAGGGGGATCCCAGTAGTCGTTGGTCACTGCGTACACCCCCCACCTCCCCCGGTCAAAGGACAGGATGTTTGATCAAGCTTGGTTTATTGTTAGCAAGCGGACACCAAAAACACCTGCCTCCCCAGCGCAGGAGTGCCTCTCTGGCTGTTATATGAAAGCTAGAGATAGATAGATAGATAGATAGATAGATAGATAGATAGATAGATAGATACTTTATTGATCCTCAAGGGGAAATTCAAGGGTCTCAGTAACATACAGACATCACACACAACATGTACTACATGTAGCTCCTGTAGCCACCTTCAGCCCATTTGTCAGTGAACAGAGTTGTATCTCACCACCCAACCCCAGCGTTTCCGTTCCTGTCAACCCGATAAGCAAACACGATGGAAGCAAACAAGATCGGCTTCAAAGAGGGCTCAGACATACTGGTGGCTGTGATATACAGGGGATTTGTACTGCCAAAAAACTGACACCTAAACAAACAACAGAGACAAACAGGGACAAAACATAACAATGTTGTACATATTAATCTGGTCCAAAATGCAGAGAGCAGCAAACATTTGTTTGTGCATCTAATGTGATGAAAATCATTTCATCAAATGAAATCATAAGACTCAACAACAGTCCAACATAACAACAGTAGAGTCACAGAGTCGGTGTCAAAGTTGCTCATAAACACCTACATTCCCAATCAAAACAAAAGCAGAAAATCACAGCATCCGTAATTAGCAGCTCTCTAAACAAAACATTTTTTTCCCCAAATTGGTGAGATGTTATGTGGAGCAATTTGAAATATATAGAAAATATCTACAAAACATCTCTCTGTATGTCTACCTCCAGATTTGAGGAGACAGGAATTATGCATGCTTGTCGACATTATTCAAGCTGGAATGTGCAATGTAACAACAAGTTATAATCTATGTATAATTGATTGTCTGTAACTGAATATGTGAGCCAAGAGGTCGTATGTGGATTAGGTGTGTTGAGATTCTCCACCTGCCTCTCTCAGCTTTGACAGATGGCTGTCCTCGGACCTGATACTACCCAAGGCCAGCCGGCAGAGTTACCAAGGCAACCTAACGGATGACTCGGAGACGTGGCGGCCGGTGGTGCTGTCTCGGCTGCTGCCTCCGCTGCGCCACCAACTGTCTGACCGCAGCATCTGCAGCTCGGCTGGCCGGCCCCCGACCTGCAGCATTGAGACAGCACTCAGGGCCACGGCTCGCTTCCAGAGCTGGGCACGCTCACACCTGCTCTACCCCAGCATGGTGCAGGTACACCTGGGGGAAGAAGGGGGGCATGATATCCTTGGGGATATGATTGTAGCTTTACCTAGCATGCTTTATTTACATTTGTATTAGCATATATATTTTTATTTACATTTTGGTTGGTAAAAGTTTGGATAAAGTGTCCGCTAAATACCACAATTATTTACTTGAATATAACAAAGGGATAGACATGTTTAAGCATAGAATGACAAACATTCAATATATCATGTCATCTTATGAAATCCACAATCCACAGGGTCCACATCTATCAAAATGTATATAAAATGTATATTTTCTCTCCATCTGTTGAACTGATTTGATAATTCTTTGAATAGACTAACTCCTCAGTGGGAAGTTTAGAAGTAATTAGTGACTTTCGAGCCCCCCACCCGTAAATGTCAGGTCTCTCCCAGAGATCATTTGGATCCAGTGAGGCTCTGGGCTAATCTCTGAGGGGGCTTTGGTGCTTGTAAGAGCTTGCACAGGTAGATTAACACCAGCCTTACTCTCTACCTCATTTCTTCCTCCGCTCTCGGTGTGCGACACTTATCCCCAGGGTCTGTCCGCCCCTTTGCTCCGATGTCCATCTCAGCGTCTGCTGGACCGTGTGGTGCGGCGCTACGCCGAGGTGCTGGACGTGGGCAGCATGCAGATGAAGCACTTCAGCGACAGGGACAAGCTCCGCCTGCTGTACACGCTGGCCGTCAATCAACACCCACTCATGCTGCAGGTGCGATGTGATGGCGGCGATGGAGAGACAGACAATCAGCCCCCGCGTTCGTTTCCGTGAGCGATCTGCGGCAGCACTGTCATTAAGTGGTCAATAGGCGCACTTGAAAACCTGTCTGGGGAAAAATAAGGTTCACACACAATAGTGCTCCGAGGGAAGAGAACTTTTAGTGGACACAGTGAAGGACACAGAGTACTGTGTCTGAACATTTTTTCCATTTCCATCTTTTTTTCCCCAAAGTTGCAGCAGGCCTTTGTATGTTTCAGGTCTTCATTAACACATGAAGAATATTTTGTGCCACTAACCAATAAGAAGGGCTACCCAAATAACATACATTTCCACAAAGTATTTACCATTTCAGAACTAAAACTATTCATGTATAAGCATCCTGAAGTTTTGTGATCTTTATCATTTCAAGCCTCTTTTCCCTCCTGATTTCTGAGGTGTTACAGGTCTTCAGTAGCACATGATGAATGGGGCAACTACATCCCTGTCTTGGTACTTCCTGTTTTTAACGCACTTCACTTCCCCTCTGCCCACAGATGTTTCCTGGCACAGAAGGATGGCCGTTTCCACGGTACCACGGCTCCTGCGGTCGGCTGGTGGTGTGGGCGGGCACTCGCCCCCTGAGCGCTCTCCGCTCCGCCTCCCTGGAGCAGCGGGCCGACGCGGCCTATCAGCTACTGCACATCGCCCAGGGCCTGGCCACCAACAGCCTGCGCTTCAGGCTCTACTACACCCAGGCGTCGGAGGACATGTTCGGGCTGGCCGATGACGGACGAGTGCTCGTCATGGACGCCAGCGGCGTCGGGGTCATCGACCTGCAGGAAGGTATGATGAACCAGGAAGACGGAGGAAGACTTCAGGGGATCTGGGTGCTGTGGGAGAGAGAGGTGCCACTTGAGTCGGTTGAGAAGTGATTGGTGGTGGGGGAGCTGTGGCGCAACCAGCAGCAGCCCGACCACATAAGGGTCCAAGTGCTCATGGGGACCCCGACCACATAAGGGTCCAAGTGCCCATTGGGACCCCGACCACATAAGGGTCCAAGTGCCCATGGGCACCCCGGTTCCATTCTGACCCATCGTCATTTCCAGATCCCACCCCATCACTCTCATTCCCCATCACTCTCAAATGTTCTATCCGCATACAGTCAAGAGGCCCTAGAATATACTTAGAAATACGAAATGGTGAGGGTGAACACCAAATTCTTTCAAAGATTGAGGGAGTGAGGGTCTCCTTGTGATGAATCCTTGTCCTGAACAAGGCAGTGGAAGCAAGGTTACACCAAGGTCAACACAAAGTACAAATGCACAAACTGAGGAAATATATGGGTCTCGAGATGAGGAACATTGAGGAACTTCTTAATGTAATGTGTCTAAGACGGCAGTGAACCATCTGATAACAATAAAAAGCCAGGCAGAGAAAGTTGGTAAGAACTGCATTACATCACAGAACAGAGTTCTGTCGGCAGACTTAAAAACTTTTTTTTTCTTTTTGGTGAACAAAGCTGCCTCTGTTGAATGAACCGCAGTAGGTTTGCAGGCTCTTTCAATTAGGCTAGTAGTTATAATCCGACATTAATTACTTTTCGGCTCAGATGTGGTGTGCCACGGTACAGCCCTGTCAATTAATTCTCCAGGTTAATATGCTACATTTCGCTCAAGACAGACGGAGCCATTGCAGGGCACTGGTATCACTTCACATATATGCCACACACACACACTACACTGTAAACCACACAAAACCACATCACACACATACTGTGTAATATAGGAATTCTCTATTTGGGGAAACGTTTAGATGTGTGGACAGTTTAGTCGAAGGGCTTTCTCACCAAATTTCCACATAACTAACCGACTATCACATAACTGACAGCCTTACCACTGCATGTGCTGTCTCCCCAAACTACAGCTGTAACACGCCATGATCAATAGCATTGGTTCTATGCAGTTGGAGTCATCATGGTTTCTTTAGTCAAGGCACTGGTGATGGGCAATGGGTCTATCAACAAGTGAAAGAAGTTGAGTAAAAATGATCATTTAAAGCTGTTGAGTTTGAGCGCAACAGCTCGATACAAACAAGTTGACTGTACATATCCAGCCACACTCCACCCCCCCTCCCTCCTGCTAGCATGGCTGAGCTCTTGACATTTAGACACTAATGACTTCTAGGGTCACCCAACAGGACCCCATGCTTTCTCAGAAAAACCACATCATCATCTCTAGTGGTTTGTTTAAGGTCGGATATGAAGGTCGCCTCGAAAATGAATGAAACATTAAACATTAGACCTGCGTATGCCAGATAAACTGAGAAGATGAGAGCATCTTACACAACACTCATGACAGCCTACCAAGCAGTAAGATGATTTAGACAAATTCAGCAATGCGTGGTTCTACCTTTTCTTTTTCACAAATCTTGTATTTATCCCCTACTGTGGCTGGTGTGACAGCTTGTTTTGTTTACAGCAAGCATTCAAACTGCACATCTAATGAATCTGCCAGCTAATAACATAGCAAGAGATCCATAACCTTTGGTGTCTGCTTTTTGGTTTGGTTCGGAGATACCAATAAATGATCTCCAACTGAGTAAGTGCACTGTGTAAAACAAGCCACAGTTCTTGAACTTCAACATACAAAGGTCAGTGACTTAACTCACAAAGCAGCTAAATGTTTTGGCACCTACAGACAAGGCCACATGATTGAAAACAAAACACTGGGGGAAATTTTTAATTTATGCATTGTAACACCCACCAACGTAATAAAAATCAGCACAAAATCAGCACGTTTTAAACGTAATAATCCCACCAACGTAATAACTATTGCCTACTGCCAACGTAATAACCCAATTTCCCACCAACGTAATAATTATTACATTTGCAGGAAGTTATTACGTTGGTGGGAAGGTTAAAAAATTATTACATTTACTTCCTATCAATGTAATAAATCACTGATTTAGTGATATTATATATGTTTTATCAGTTGTAAGGGTATAGTTGTCAATAATTGTCACCATCTAAACCATCTCATGTCGATAAAACTTTGTACCCCCCCCCCCCCCATCCTTTACTTATCCATCAGCTTATTATTCATCACCTCTACTAGGACCCAAGCAAAGCTACATGGACACCCCTTGTGATCTTTTGTTATTATTTTACTTAAATAAATATCATAATTGCAGTCTGTGGCAGCCCTAGAACCATATAGTAAATATTTTTTAAATGTAGTTTATTTATAGGGACTCTTCATGCAAAGTTGATTTGTCATCCATTGTGTGTTTGCCTTACACATAGTTCAACACCTTTGGGGGCCAATCAGATTACTACCTTTAGTTATTTTCATCACCCTTTTTACTGGGGGCCAAGCAGATGTGAATGCACCCAATGTCTTTCTGTCTTCTCTTACTGGGGGCCAAGCAGTAAAGCTACAGTGTTTCTACTCTTCTGACTTATGTTTTGTTAATAAATCGAGGTGTCCCAATAGTTAAAGGCAGAGGCAGAGCCGGTCTTCTTGACTTTAAGGAGATAGGTAAATTACCCCCAGAGCTTAAAAGGCTAGATGATGGGACTGGCATAGAAGCCACACTCAGGAGCAATGGGACAAAGACCTGGCGATTAAAGTACAACCAAACAAAGCTACAGTGATGGCGCAAGTCATTAAAAATGGTGAAGGAAGCTGTGCCAATGCACCAATGGTCTGGTACAGTTTACACAGAGCATTTTAGTCCAGGAAGATTTTACCCAACCCAAAACTAATTGCAACGGAAATCATTTTTGGAAGTGGTGGAACATTGTCAAAATTGCCATCATTTGTGCATCTAGGTCAAAGGCCGAAATTGTTTGGCAGTTATACTGAACTTATTGTACATTGTGATATGCTAATTAGGTAATTTTTCCATAAAAGGATGTAACTTGGTAAACTTGTACAGTTTGGAGCTCTGGGGCCGTATTCACGCAGAATTTTAAGGCTAAAAGTAGCTCCTAACTGGCGAATTTAAGAGCAACAAAAAATAATGGGCGTGTCACTCCTAACTTTAGGACTGCTAATTTTTTTCACTAAAAGTAATTCACAAAGCATTTTAGACCTAAAAGTAGCACCTAAGTCTGGGACAGCTTAAAAGAAGTCGAGAGGACTCTTAACTCACTAAGACCTATTCACAAACCCTTTTTGTAGCATTTCACGTTGCGATGTTTTGAAATGCCTATGCGGCTTCCAATCGCAAGGGAACAATTTTGCATTGTAGGCAGAAAAAGGATGCTATAACGCCACCAACAACAACCACAACTACTCATTGTCAACATGTAAATTAAACGTTTCATTGTGAATCAAATTAAAATGTTCTCCTCTTTGCAAACGTAGGCATAGGCTATGGTGACAGGTTAATTTAATGATGTTGTAAAGATACTGCATCAATCCACATGTTTCATTAGGCTACTAGGCTATTTGTTTTGCCTTAGCCTACTCTTTATTCATTTAGGCCTTTTTATTCAGTTCAGTTTATTCATCATCTTCCGTCCTTCGCATTACCTGTGTAGCGCATGCATTCAGACCTGTCACCTGTCACTCATCATCGTAAAAGGCTTTGTGAATATGGCCCCTGAACATTTTCAGATATAAATCCATTATCAAAAACCCTAATGGTCGCTGAGGTAATCAGGGACGCATACCGTTTTAAAAATACCGAGGTCCAAAAACCAAGGACCCCCCCCCCCCCCCCATAATGATAACTGCATTAATGGACATTAAGTAGGCTAGAGACGGTGAAGGGAATGGAGGGTTGGCTATGGCCTCCGGATTTCTTGCCAAGTTACAGGAACATAAAAAAGAACCAATTTTGACCACATGCTACGTTGTGATTGTTAGAAGACAGAATGCTGAGATGGTTGGAGACCGCAAAAAGGCTTTGAATGGCAGGCATTGAAAAGAAGTTGCTGCAGCGGTCTTTGACTTGTATTATTACAGTGCATGAAAATGTACTGTACTGTTCTTCCTAGGCTTCTTCTTCTTCTAACGCGTTTAATGCCGCTTCAACCGTTTAACGTAGAAACTTCATTCAAACTATGTTATGTAGGTCTTACTTAGGACATGAGTGCTATGTATGTTTCATCTTTGTAACTTTTATACTTTTTAAACTATTAATTAAAAACTAATCAAAATTTCCCCATAGATTGGGCTGATGACATCACAATAAAGCCGTTAAGCAATTAGAATCCTATGCCAGGTGGTCAGACCACCTGGATTAACTGCCAGTCTCAGGCTTTAAGCATACAAACTGGCTCTATTAAGACTACACATCCTGTTCAACTGTTTCCTCTGCCAAAAACTGTTTCAAAATAAAAGTCCGCACTACAATATTTCACTGTTAAACAATTTAACCCTTTAAACTGCTGAACTTTTTGACTGTTCAGCCATTGTAACTGTTACTTGTCATCAACTATGACTCCTACCTACTGTAGCTAGTTAGCATGGTTAACATGTTAGCATTGCTAACATTATTAGCATTTTTAGCAAAACTGCTAAAAATGATTAGCTAAGTAACATGGTTAACATTGTTAGCATGTTAGCATTGTTAGCATAACTGCTAAAAATGATTAGCTGAGTAAGCTAAGCCACATGGTTAGCATAGTTAGCATTGTTGACATAGTTGGCATAGTTAACATTGTTGACAAAACTGCTAGAAAACATTAGCTAAGTTAGCTAAGTAACATGGTTAGCATAGTTATCATGTTAGCATAGTTAGCATTACTGCTAATAATGATTAGTTAAATTAGCTAAGTTACATGGTTAGCATAGTTAGCATGGTTAATATTGTTAGCATTTTTAGCAAAACTGCTAGAAAACATTAGCTAAGTTAGCTAAGTAGCATTTTTTATATAGTTAGCATTGTTAGCATAGTTTAAATTGTTAGCATAACTGCTAGCAAACATTAGAGCCATTCCAACTTTCAGTTATTGTCAAATATCTACCTATACACAGCCATTAACGTATTTGAATAGCAACATTCATTAAACTTTCAGTCTGTCAACAACTTTTAAACTATTTACATTCAACTTTTAAACGGTCTACTTTTAAACTATCATTTAACTATCTATCTATTAAACTAGCCGTCTATCAACAACTTTTAAACTATCTACATTCAACTTTTAAACAGTCTACTTGTAAACTATCTATCTATTAAACTAGCTGTCTATCAACAACTTTTAAACTATATCTATCAATCTACTTTTAAACTATCAACTTTTATTAAGCTATGCAACCACCATATCTATCCTAGCATCACCGTAGTAACCATCTCTGTATTATCTATTTTAACTATACATGATATTTTACATCACAACTTTTACATTTTCATGCACTGGTAATTCCTTGGAATTGCATTTCTAGTTATGACCGCCGCACTAACAACAGCGGTCATATACATGGATTTCTATGCAACGTCACGAAAACATGCATGCGCAACCAAGAGGCAGAAAGCACCATAGAACAGCATAGAGCAATGCAAAAGAGCACAAGAATAAAATTAGTTTTTGTGCTGAAAACTGCACCAATTCGAAATCACGATGGTTAGAGAATGTTAAATATGTTCAATATCCCTAACGGAATGCATGTCTTCGCCAAAAATGTCAAAATACAATGTTATATTAATAATGCAAATGAACGGCAAACTTTGAAATATAGTCTAAAATGAGATGTTATTATCATTGAGACAACAGTGGTATACAAAACAATCCGATTGTAGCTTACAGCAGCCGACTATTTAGGTTAAGTTTATAACGTTGTGGACGGCCACCAAGCGTCTTCTGCCCCATGGCTGCATGCACATTTAGTTTTGTTGGTAAACAGGAAACCCGTGTATAGGTTTAGTCAGATTTTATTTTTTTTCCTTCAATGAATTTCTGTCAACGATTTCCGGGACACTTTGATCCGTTGCCCACCCGCCGCACTGGGCCCCCCAAAAGGAGGTAGGCCGGACACAGTTTTCTGTGAATATCTCGAGAATTTCTCCAGTGTAACTTTCTCTATACCAGACCTAATGCAAAACATAAAAACATTTCTACATATATAGCAGTCACATACCCTGAAAATGAACGTTATTAGTTTTACAGTTGAATTCAAAACTCATCTCACGCCACTGCTTTTGAAATGTTTTTGTCTTTTCTTTGGAAATTAATCTGAAGCCTCTGCACCGTCACAGCGCCATCGACTGGCCTGGCATATGCACTACAGGGCTTTCTGTTGGTTTCACTTCTTCATGTGGACGCGGGTTTCTTTTTTTACCAGTGTGTGAATTTCCCCTTGGGGATCAATAAAGTATCTATCTATCTATCTATCTATCTATCTATCTATCTATCCGTTATTAAAGGTGTGAAAGCAGTAAGAACATTATATACTCGTTGGTTTTGTGTGGACGTAGCCTAAATGTCTAAGTTGATTTTGTTGTTGGATGTGAACATATACAATGACTGACTAACATAAAAAGAAAAACTTGTGAAAAGGATGTGGTCATGAGGATATTCGCCGAGGGATACACTTGCCATTACACCTCAGTCCAACAGATGGTGGTGGTAATGCACTCCGTTTGCAAACTGCTAAAAAAAAACTCACTGAAGTAGAAGAACAGGCCAGTGAACCCTTCTTCTTTTCTGGTGAGCTTTTTTTGGCAGTTTGCAAACAGCCTATGGAAACAGTGGCTGTGGACATGTATCCAAAACAAGAGCCTATGATGTTAAAGAAGTGGGAGCAATAACTTCTAACACAGTAGTCTAATATGTTCGTGTAGCATGATCACATGAAAATCAACACAATTAACCCAATTATCCTACAGATCATAGCTGACCGGGCTACAGTGTAGCCTACTGCCACAGCTCTACACAGTCCAAATGTAAAACCAAACAGAAGTTGCAGCATGCTCACTGAAAACACGGTTGTGCAAACTATCTGTTTAAAAAGATGTCTTTATCATTACACAACTTTTCCAGCCTTTTGTTGCCCTTGTCCCAAATTTGTTGAGATGTGTTTCTGGCGTTAAATTCAAAATGTGCTAATATTTTGCATAAAATAGTCAATTTCTCTCCTTCAACAAATGATATGTAGTCTTTGAACTATTCTCAATTAAATATAGTGTTGATATGAGTTGTAAATCATAGCATTCTTTTTTATTCACATTTTACAAAGCGTCCCAGCTTTTTTGGAATTCAGGTTGTATAAGAATGTTGTTAACTAAATATTCCATTTGATGTCATAATGCACTCAAGCAGACATACCAGAGCCCGAGAGACTTCGCCAAACAGCTATTATGTCTTTATGCAAATTCCGGAATGTGAACTAGTGAAACATAAGTTAGAAGGGTAGAAACAGCGCAGCTTTACTGCTTGGCCTCCAGTAAGAGAAGGTAGAAAAACAATTATTGCCTATTCAGTAATCTTCTTGGCCCCCACTAAAGGTGTTAAACTATGTGTAAGGCAAACACAATAGATGCCAAAGCAACCAGGGACCTGTCCCTATAAATATACTACATTTAAAAAAGATTTACTACACGGTTCTAAGGGCTGCCACAGACTACAGTTATGGTATTTAAGTGAAATAATAACAAAAGAACACAAGGGGTATCCTTGTAGCTTTTGCTTGGTTGAATTTAATACCTTTTAATACCTTTTTTAATACCTTCACAATATTTTTTTAATACCAACACGACTTTGAGCTGCAACTCGCGGCAACCTTTCAAAATTCAGTGTTGGGGGTTACTAATTATAAAGTAACGGATTACTATAATTTTGTGTAAGAAAGTGTAGCAATGCTTACAATTCAAATCAAGTATCTATTATTACAGTTACTGGATACTTTGTTCCTTTTTTGGCTTCAATAAAAACACTGGCCTATACACAATTATTTGTTATTTAAGCTTAATCCTAACCCAAGATAAAAAGTTATTTCATTGTTATGTGTAGGAAGAGCACACACCACTTCTCCAGCACTAAACTCTTTCTTTCACTATCATTCTATCTCAATCAAGACAAAATGACAAATGAAAATCAGAAAAGGTTTACTGGACTTTCTTCCAAATAGGCCCACGACCATACACAGTACACACACACACACACACACACACCATTGCTGTCTCATATACTTTTTCAGTCAAGGTATTGAATAGGTGGTCACATTTTACAAAAATACTAATTATTGATGGGGTGCTGCTGGAGAATGTGGTAAAATACTTTTGGAGAAAGTGATAAAATACTTTTGGGCCTGCATGCTCCCCGTGACGAAAATTTTGAAAAATAACCCCTTAAATGATGACTTCTGGGGAAATGTGGAAACTAATTGATAAATTGACTTAAAATATATTATATTATAATATATTGATAGCATATTACAATACAGCCTATAAAAACCTACACAGGTTGTTATATCAACTAATTTTAAGCAAGTCTATTGGGACTTTGATCTCATCACATAATACATCAAGGGAGTAAGCCTATAGCTCCTGAGCAAGCTTTGAATAATGTAAAGGTCACACCTGTTAAACTAACCTTAACATTACATTTACTGAGGGTAGAACATTTTAAATATAGCCTAAACCTTATCTTATAGCCTGAACAAAACAACACTGTCAGGCCTATGTTTTACCTCTATATTCTGTAGTCATTGCAAATAACCCCTTATAACATGTACATCTGTTTACATGTTATATTCTTGTTTTCCCTTTCATTTAATTATATATCTGTTTGAATGAAATGCCCTCTGCCTTTATGGGCTTTTATTATTTGAAAAGGGGTTATTGTGATACTGTATGTAGGCCTAGTTTAGGCTGTCTGCTGCTCTTACAGCCTGTGTCATTTAAAACGCGATGGCGCAAATTATTACTTTTTTGGATGACAATGACAACTCCACCTCTGACTACGTCTGCACTTTCTTGTTTGCTGGCTAGTAGACTCTATATGTGACAAACATTTATTGTCTTTTTACAGACGTGGCAATAAGCCTCTTGGCTGTTGCCAACTAGCCTCAGCCAGTCTTTGAATCTCAAGTCCTCTAACCAAATGTCCGAAAAATTGCATTTTCCCATGACAATAGTATCGAACTTTTGGCAACAAGTTTGGCAGCAAGCTAGCCGGATATCCAGTGAGTTTGAGGGGGCGCTAAAAGTTTTTACCGCGAACGCACACACTGACATATCGCTCAGGTCCTGCTCACACATAATTACCGGTAATATAATATAAATAAATCCACGCAAATTTTAGGAGATAGGCCTGCACTTAACACAAATGGAAAACCTCATAGTTAGTGGTTCGAAAATTTAATACCTCATCAGATGACGTTTATTACCTTTTAATACTTTTAAATGGCCTTAAATTTGGCTAATTTCATTTACTACCTTTTAATACCTTTTACAACCCCGCGGACACCCTGTTGTAAATGTGAAGTAGAGATAAGTAAGGGGTAAAACAGATATAATATCACTAAATCAGTGATTTATTACATTGGTGGGAAGTTAAATGTAATACTTTTTTAACCCTCCCACCAACGTAATAACTTCCTGCAAATGTAACTAGATGTACCGCATAGCGGTACAACATATGACCGCCGCTCAGTCCTGTACATCCGTTCCGCGAAAATAAATCACACTTCAATTTGTCTCCATATTTTACTCCATCCCCCACTCTTGAAACTTTCGTGTATGCTTGTTTGGCATGCCTGAGTGTGTGTGTGCGGCTGCACAGAAAGTAGCCTGCTGGTGCTGAAAAGGTGAATAGATTGTAGAATAGCCAAAGAAGATGTAGCATTGTTATAAAACCTTTAAAATCTCTAAACAATCACAAGTAGGGCAGTTCATCACAGTTCATCCATTGCAACTGGATTGATGAAAGGTCACTTACACAGGCTGTATTTGGGAAAAGCAAAAGGTATCAGCATAATGTTATTTATTTATTATTTTTTTTATTTATTAACAAAAACATCTCTGTCAGTTCCATGCCGTTTTCAACAGCTATCAAAAACAAAGGTCAATTTTGGATTTATTGTGAATGTTTCTTCTTCTACATAAGATTTTAGTCATCTTTTGTTCATGTAATATTTTATTGTCAATGCACAAATTAAGTAACAGTAGTCTGAAACGTTATTGTTAATGCACAAATTAAGTAACAGTAGTCTGAAACGAAATGCTGTTTTACATCTAACCAGTGGTGCAAATAACTGACATGTCCAAATGGGCCTTGATGAAATGCGTCGCTAGACTGTTCATACACATTTTAACGGGCCAAAGTTGAAGAGCTGTTGTCCGTTATTGTTCGTGCAAATATAGGCTGATTCATGTTCCCTTGCATTGTGTAACTGAGGTCCATGGCTAGTCTGGCACCAAGCTCAATCTTTTAAGAAATCAAAAAATAAATAGCGGGCAGATCAGGCTGGGTTCACCCAGCCTAGTCCATAGGCACCCGATATTGTTTAATTTTCCGATTGAGATATCCACGCTTTGGCTATTCTAAATGCAAAAATGCATCAGGGAGTTATGACAAAACTGTAACTAACAAACTAGATCCTAATAGAAAGCTGTTAGCTTCCCTAAGCTACAGGTAGGCTAAGGTAGGCCTATTTACAACATAAATTGTCAATAGGCTATGCTGGCGACACAAATAAAATCTCTTTTGGAAACCAATGACTTACGCCTTACAGTATCAAGCGGACTTAAACTGCCATATCGTGGCGAAAAGTTGTAATAAAATTCACGCAGCTCCATGAGTCAAAGAAAGCGCGAATGAAGTAGCCACTTCTAAATGGGACCCACTACCCAGTAGCTTAAGGTGTGTTGCTAAAGCAGCCATAATGAAATGAAGGTGTCATTGTTTGGATACTTCACACACACGTGCTTTTTAATTTCACAGACTACAACTACCAAGCTGGAATCAAAGCACATCGATTCCCCTCTCACACCCTGCACGCATGTATAGGCAAAACTGTATCAGACCGGTGTAACGTTGGTAAATCTTCCATCGCACAGAATGATTTTTGTAGCACGTGCAACAAATGACAGTCGAAAGATTCGATTACAGTGCTGCTATCAATTTGCTTGGTATAACCGCATTATAGTTTTCTACAAATGCAATCAATCAAATTGGCCTCCATCACTCAACCAACGCTAACGGTAACATTACCTAGGTCCTTATTGATATTATAAGATTAACCTACCAGCAGTAAAAACCAAGCATGTCCGATAAACATCCTCAGATTTATTTCGGCTTAAAAAAGAAATGGGAATTACATTTCATGTGAACATAGTCCTATCCTTATTAGACGTTCTCTGCAGTACAGTCCTTGTAGAAGCGTCCATTGTTTTTCCAACCCACTTTTAACTTCCAACAAAATTACGTCTCACTGCAACAATGCGCCATCTAGTGGACAAACGACTACTTATCGCCAATACTGGAAATGCAGCCATGATGATGATGATGAATATTTATTTTGGCTTTCTTTCAATCCTACTGAATTTGTAATTATTTATCGGCCGTTCTAATACCGATAGTATGTGGGTGCCTGTGTGTGTGTGCTTGTGTATATGTGTGCACCGCCATCTACAGGCCAATGAGTGTAGTCACTAAATGTACACATAACCTAATTTTTTTTAGACCCCCCCCATGGATGAAATTCTACGAAACTTGGCATACCCCCAGAGAATGCCAGGTCAATCATACACATACAATTTGGTGCAGTTCTGAACATCTTAACTGAAGATAGGGGCGATTAAAGCAGAATAATATAGCATTTTAAATTTTTACCAGGGGGGTGCAAATCACAAATGAGTGATTATGGGCCAGGTTGATGTGGGCCCTTGAGACCAACATACCATAAAAGATTCTTCATCCTCAGTGCCACGGTTCAGGTAGTTATTTAGGAAAAACTGCTTTTTTTGCGGTTCGGGGCCCCCCTGACAAAACAAAATTTTTCCGTAAAAGTCTAGTGGGGCTACATACCCACCAAATTTCATGTGCCCTGGTGGTTCGGTGTCCCGGGTATCGTTGACCAAAAATTCAGGAAGTAGATGACGGGGGGGGGGGGGGGGGGGGACGTTGACAATCCCTATATGACCGCTTCGCTAGCGGCGGTCATAATAATTATTACGTTGGTGGGAAATTGGGTTATTACGTTGGCAGTAGGCAATAGTTATTACGTTGGTGGGAAATTATTACGTTGGCAGGATTATTACATTTAAAACGTGTGATTTTGTGCCGATTTTTATTACGTTGTTGCTAAGTTATTACGTTGGTGGGTGTTACAATGCATCATGTTATAACTCCTCCCACTCCCTCATTTGAAGATGAATGTAAACATCTTCCCGTCTTCTCTCTCACAACAGGGCTTCCCCCCGATGACGACCACACAAGTGTGACAGACGTCTTCTCCTGCCTGAGCGGCTCTTGCGAGAGGCCTCGCCCGTGTTCCACGGTGCGGCCATCACAGAGCTTCGCCCTCCTATGCCGGAACGTTCTCCCGCGCCTGCTGCCCTCCAGGGACCTGCAGCAGTCCCTGCGCCTGCCCAGCAAGACTGCACAAGAGCTGGCCAGGTGTGCTGATGGCGCCCGGTCTGACGCAGAGGTCACCCAGGCTGCACACTCCCTGATGGACATCCTCAGGACTATGAGGTCGTGCAGCCCTCTCTACGGCTACAGATACCCAGAATGCATCTACAACGACAGATTCTGATACATCTGAAAAGAAGGAGCAGGGCCTCTTGACTTGCACAGGGATTATTGGCAGGATGGGAGTAGGCCGGAAGCAATCACTTGTGTAAAAACAAATGGACAAAAAGTCAGCCAGGTTGAGGTAGGATTTTCCAGGCTTGCAGAGGTGCGTTTCAATCAGACTTATCGATCTTGGTACTGACATTACACTAAAAGCAAAGACACAATGCTTGTTGCATCGGTTATCACTTCAGGGTGGAAAGCACAACATATTCATAACAGCACATCATATTGCACAAGCAAAACTCTGAAATCCCCAAAGTCAGCCATAATTGAATACTCAACACAGGAGAGTGGATTTCAGTAATAAAGACAACTTTGTTTAATAACGCATAAAACATCCTTCAAACAATAAAACAATCTTACTGAGGGTTTTCTGTACAACGCTTGCTAAGCAGTTTTATTTATATATAGAAAACGTAAGAGGAGAAAATGCTCAAAATGACATTGCTCCTTAAAATTTAATGGCAGGTACTCTGAAAAAAATAACAGCATTCCATCAACAAATACTTTCAAGCAATAAATATGCATTTATAAATAGTGTAAATTTACAACAAGATTAGAAACAAAACAAAAATCACAAATTAAAGTTTATTTCTTAGTCTATGTGCAACCCATTGTTCTTTGTGACGTGGCTGTTATCTTTCTTTTTTCTCTTATCTTGTCATTTTTATTCCCCTAACAAACAAAAAACATAAGACAGGTGAACATAAAAGCTGTAAAAAAATTATACCACCTAACTTTTCACATTACAAATTTTTTTTTTATATTTTTATTTTATTTTTTTTCCGCTGCCCAAAGAGACCTTAAATCTTCTACCTACCATACAAAATACCAGCTAGGCTAGTACTCATTTCACAGAGAAAATGAGATTCAATACGAAAGAAAAAAAAAAAAAAAAAAAAAATCATGTATCAGCCATACATGAAATAAAACTTAAAAGGGAAAACAAAATGAAGAAAATCAAAGAGAAAAGGGGGTCAAGTCAGTAGTCTTTGAGTGATGTTGCCAGTTGTGACATAATATATACAAAAACTTTATTTTCAGTAATTCTGTCCATTTTTTTGTCAAAGTCTTTTTTTCCACTAAAAGAAATTGAGCTGAACCAGCCAGAAACAGTCCTGGAGACCGGTAACAGGGAGACAGAGCGAGTGAGAAAGAGACAGACGAGAGAGAGAGAGAGAGAGAGAGAGAGAGAGAGAGAGAGAGAGAGAGAGAGAGAGAGAGAGAGAGAGAGAGAGAGAGAGAGAGAGAGAGAGAGAGAGAGAGAGAGAGAGAGCGCGAGAGAGAGAGCGAGAGAGAGAGAGCGAGAGAGAGAGAGAGAAAGAAGGAGGGAGAACAGGGTCTACCCCCTGCTTGACGGGGTTGATGCTGCACTCTTGGCAGGTTGCATAGACAAGTATCTCTCAGCCAGCAGCCTCGAGGGGGGTGGGGCTGGACCTGGGGAGGAGGGTGGTGGTGGTGGAGATGGTGGTGGTAGTGGTTGGATTGGGTGGTGGTGTCAGGGAGGGACGATGACTGGACCAGGTGGCAACCGGTGAGCAGGCAGGGTGGGTGGGTGGGTGGTTGGTTAAGGGTCCGCTACAGAAACCAGTGGTGTGGAGCTGGGTCACTTTTCCTGAATATCAGAAACGGCTTCATTTAAAAGTTCCTGGGCGTTACTATTGTCCTCAGAACCAGAAAATGTTAATGTCAAGATGAGGGCGAGGGCAGAGGAGGTGCCTGGATGAGAGAAAGAAAGAAAAAGAAAGAAAGAAAGAAAGAAAGAAAGAAAGAAAGAAAGAGAAAACAAAACAAGAGGATTACTTGAACAGATCCCATACAATAGGCCACAACAGGAATTTGTGCACTACCGCAAATACAGTGCAGATGGCAATTACAAACTCTAAGTGGCATCGAAAGGCCTTGATGACTGCCCTCAGTAGCAATATTTATTTAGGATGAATCTGTGGTTAATGTGTGGTGAAGATGAGGAATACGTGACATTCTTATGTGTGGATCAGGCAAAGGATGATTCACTGTTGCGGACTAGTCATAGTCTGTATTACTTGCAGATGTGAGCTTGGTGACGGTCACAATGACTTGCAGGTTTTAACTAGACTGGTCATATATATACTTGGTAGGACTAGCCAAGAAAGAACTAATTGGAAGAGCTAAAGGAGGATGACTAAGATGAAGACAGCTGGTCATAGATTTGGATGCTCTACAAAGTGTTACACCGGATTACCCCCAGATGACCTGAATGATTAATCCTACATTCATAGCAAAGTCCAAAAAGTTATGAGCAGAATTTGGGTGACTATAGAGCGCAACAATCCTGCCCACAGCTGATTCCGGAAGTAAGAATACAACATTTTTTTTCTATTGACACTTGGAATATAAGCCATAAAATCGTAACTGTCCATGGTAGACTTAAAACCAGCTACGCCATGACTAAGCGATTGTACATGCTCATATAGACGCCAAAAGTTAATGGGGCATCAACCTTGTTTTGAGAAAATGTTTTAAAATGTTTTATTAGCGATTTAACGGAAAAGTACTACACTACCCAAAATCCTAATGTTGTAAAAGCCAATAAAAGCAATGCCTTTGATTGGTAGAGATCATTGTTGCATTGGAAATGTTTATGCCACTGTTCCTGTCGTTTCGTTAATCACTGGAGAGTCAAGATGGATACCGAGGCTGTCAGAATCGGTGTGTGGCCGTCCGATAAAAACTGACTTACTAATGTGAACCGGCCGTGCAGCGTGTGACATACTAATGTGAACTGGTCGTGAAGCGTGTGACTTACTATTGTGAACTGGTCGTGCAGGGTGTGACTTACTAATGTGAAATGGACGTGCAGTGTGACTTTTACTATTGTGCCCTGGTCATGAAGTGTGTGACTTACTAATGTGAACTGGTCGTAGATCTGCATCAGGTCGTCCATCCTGTGCTGCTCCAGCACCACAAAGTTGTCAAGGTTGGTGCTGGCCTTGCGTGCGCAGTCCTGGCAGTGCACCACGTACGTCTTCCGGGAGTTGCTCTCGCTGGTCACAAACAGCAGATCAAACACCTCCACCTGCCAAAGTGGACCAAGATTAATGGGGCTACAGTAAAAGAAAGTGGTCTAAGGTGCACCATCATGCTGTTCAGTGGACGAACTTTGAATGCATCTACTATGAAGTTAGAAGTTTTTCACAAACACTTGACATACCCACATCTACATCAGTAGCTATTTGATTTGGTTTGCTGAAAACTAACCAAATAACAATAAAGAAATGAGGTGGGGGCAAGTTAGAGGCAGTTAGAATCTGATCGAATATAATCATGATGGCATGCAATGATGGGGAACCTCTACGAGCGCCTTTGACTAATCCATATACGGACTATACAGGTCCTAAGTGGAGAAGCCTGAGGCAGTGCTTGCTGGATTTCGTAATAATTACCAAGAGCATGATGGTGCATTATTGTGGTTTGACAGCCTTAAGAACAACAAGGGTGATTTATTTTCACAATTTAAACAAGTGACAGTGACTGATCGTATCGAAGAATATCTAGAAAGCACAAGGGAGGGAAAGTGATTGAAAGTAAAAGTGGACCAGACAGAATAATCAAAGAACAGATGAAGAGAGAGAAAAACAAACACCAGCATGGAGAGATCAGAGAGAGAGAGAGAGAGAGAGAGAGAGAGAGAGAGAGAGATAGATAGATAGATAGATAGAGAGAGAGATAGATAGATAGAGAGAACGAAAGAGAGAGAGAGAGAGAAAGAAAGAAAGAAAGAAAGAAAGAAAGAGAGGCTAGAATTTGAGACAGTGGACAGACGAGAGGGACCAAAGGAAGGGAGAGGGAGAGGAAGAGGGAGAGGAAGAGACAGAGGGAGAGAAAAAGACAGAGAGAGGGACACATATCTACCTCACAGATCCTGCAGTAGAAAACCGACGAAAAGACCAAGCAAGCAACACAAAGATGGTGAGATATGTAGGGTGAGGCAACAATGAACGAGTGACCACAGACAGATGACAGAGGGGTAAGGCAGCAAGATGGCAAGATGATGGGGCAGAATGCAAAGAGAGAAAGACAGAAGGGAGACGTACAAAAGGAGGAGAGTGTTTCAGACAGAGATGGAGGGATGAGTGGGGTGAAGAGAGGGCTGTGTGTGTATGCACCTCGCAGATGCTGCAGTAGTGTGCGATCTCGTCCTTGGTCCTCCCGTGCCACACTAGCTCCTTGCCAGCAGTCATCAGCGCCTCCTTCAGCATCTGACACTGCTTCAGCGTCCGGAACAAGCAGTACCTATGCAACCACACACACACACACACACACACACACACACACACACAGATCAAGCATTCATTAACATGTATGTACTCATAGATAGATAGTTAGATAGATAGATACTTTATTGATCCCTAGGGGAAATTCAACATCAACATTCATCATTCAACATCAACATCATTCATCAACATCAGCAATATGAGAGTTTGATTAGCAACTCAACTGAAGTGAACTGAAGCTGTACTTCCATGTTGTAAAATATCAATGAACTTAAAAGTCCTAATATAAATTAAATTTCCACTTATTCCTATGTGCATAGGCCCCCTTTTCACAGAACGGACCACCTAATAGTGATTATCAAATCCCATCTCCATCAAATCTCTAGTAAATAAGTCCCAGCCTCGGGTGTACAGTCTGAGCCATACAGTGCACATATGGACACTGCCAGTAGCTCCTGGTCTGGTGTGGACTCACTTGATCATCTCAAAGAGCTTGTGGTCGGACACTTTGATGTTCCTGGCCATGTTCCAGGACAGGTGAACCATGGGAACGATGGATTTGACACACTGCAGTTTGTTCCACTCGTATCGCTCCACTGCCAGCTTATACATGTATGCTGTATGGAAGAAGGGATGAGAGGAGAGAAGGAGAGAGACATTTTGAGAGTAGCTTAGTCAGAAAAACAAACAAAAGGGAAGGACAAGGTGAGGTAGGCATCTGCACAAAATAAAATAAAAGCTGTCTGCTAGGGTGCAATTTTAAAAAGGAGTTCAACCAGCCTTGACCAAATAAAAGGAACTCAACCTTCAAAAGGAAATCACAATCTGCACATGCACACACACGCATAATAGAATTCTAACACATGCCAACAACAAAAGAGCTGTCTAATTATAAAATACATTTTAAGAAGAATGAATACAGGTGCATTTCAGATTTTTGACACCCCTGCTGTTAGAGTGTTCCTCCTACAATGTTTTGACCTCGCTCAGTTCTGTAATGACTTTCTCTTTGTAGTTGTCCTTTGTGTCTGGGCATTACATCTTGTCAGTGTCTTCGGATGGCAAAAGTTCCACATAGATTTAAAGGGACACCAGGCAAGCCTGATGCTTTTCCTCTACGAAACTCCCCCTCGCTCGGTCTGAAGCTCTTTTCCTTTTCTTTGCATCTTCCGTCAAGGGTTTTCGCTGCTTCTTCGCCGGCTCTGCCATTATACACGTTTGCAACAATCTCTAGCGTTTCGTTAGCCTGCCTCTGTGCTGTAAACTGATCCTGCTTCGGTCGGCGGGTAGGATACACCGAACTTGCAAATGGGATATTCTTCCTACAGGCAGTAGGGACGGGCGAGAAAGCCTTCATTCGCCCCGTAATGAGTCATTTAACCATATACCGACTTACGAAGATGATTAATTAACACAAAAACGTTGCCTGGTGTCCCTTTAAGAACCTTTTGTTCTAGCTCTATGCATGGTCTAGGGGAGAATTCTCTGCCTTAGGCAGTGAGCGCAGATTGACGCCAGCCTTACCAGTCAGGGGCCCAACGTTCCAGGCGATGTTGTTGCACCAGCCGATGGCCTGCACCCAGTGCACGGTGCCCGTGTTGAGCCATACCAGGTCTCCCGGCCGCTGGATGAAGCGGTACACGGGCACGTTGGCTTCAAACAGGTCCTCCAGGTTAGGCCACCACGAGCCCATGAGGAAGTTTATATTGTTCCTGTTGTGTTTTATTAAATAATGTTATTAAATGTTTTTTTTTTCCATTAATTAAATTATTATTTTATATAAATGACGATTTCCCGTTAATTGTTGTTGTTTTTCTAGTCAAACTCATTTCATGTTTTCATGGACAACAGTGACATTTCAAAAGTGACCAACACAGGAGGATGACTCCATAATAAATCAAGATTTACAAGTCATCACTTGCCTGACGGCTCACACAACGTGTACAGTTCAAGTGCATACAAGAACACAGTAGCAAAGACTGCAAGTGTGCATGTCTCAGCCTTGCACCACACCACCACAACACAGCACAGCTACATCTCGAGTTGTCTTACTTTTCACAGAACTCGTTCATGACCCCCCAGTATGGCTCGGGCACAGCAAACCATTCACAGTCCCCTGGGCCGATGTTGATGTTCACCGAACAGAAGTTGTTGTTTTCTTGATGCCCTGGAAAAGAGGTGCGAGCCAAATGCAAATCAGTGAAACTCAACGTCAGCGCGGGTGGGAAACAAGCAGTCAGCGGCACCTCTACCGGTCAGCCTTTACAGACACGTTATGTAATTAGCATTTTGTTATTCATATCAACATCAGTTAAGTGGCTATTAAAGGTTACTTCGGGCATTTTATGACTCATACTAATTGTGTGTGTGTGTGTGTGTGTGTGTGTGTGTGTGTGTGTGTGTGTGTGAGAGAGAGACGGAGAAAGTGCTAAAGTGTGGGAGTCAACACCAACTGTTTGACCTCCACCAGATAACACTCATTTGCAGATTAGCTAAGTGGCCGTGGGTACTATGCTGTGTGTACATGTAAAACCACTTAGGACCCGCCAGCACTGTTAGTGTTTGGCTTGTCCGCAACGCATTCTCAGATGACAAACTGTCACACACACCTACATGCTAAAACATTCGTGTGTACAGTGCGAGTCAGTCAGTGTGTCCAAGAGAGTGTGTGCGCGTGTGAGTGTCCGTCTGAGAATGTCTGTCTTTCTGCAATTCAGTGCATACCAGTGTGTCAGTATGAGGGAGACTGTGTGTGTGTGTGTGTGTGTGTGTGTGTGTGTGTGTGTGTGTGGTGTCCAGCCGTGTTCACCTGGCGTCCTGCTGCCGGGCACCTTCATGTAGAGCTGTACGGTGTTCATGCCCAGGATGGTGTGGCCCACGTGGCTGAGCAGGTTCCCAGCTGACACCACTCTGGCAAACGCCGGTAGCTTACTCAGCTCCGCCAGCTGGGGCTTCCACCTGAACAAAGGTCAAAGGTTAACATCCACTAAGGTAACACACATGGTAGTTTCTGGTCTACGGCTAGTCAAAGGCCTGGTAGTGATGGCATGCATGTTGCATTTAGGCTGTGGCAATGCTAGGATTCCTGAGTTAGCTAGCTTTATTTTGGGGTGCGCTGCAACAGTATCTCTGATTTCCATCCTTTAGCTCATATCTTGATGAAGTCGACAAATTAACAAGTCTACATCAGCCATGAATAAAGACTGAGAGTACACCACACACACACACAAAGTAATTTGTGAGGCCCTTCCCCCACATCCATGTAATTATTTGCATTGAGCCCAAACAGCTCAATTTGGAGAGCGATTCTGACAACAATAGAGCGCTATGATGATGGTTCGATGCTGACAAGACAAGCGAGAACTGAACCGAACAGCCACACACAGACACTTACTTCTTTTCATCCGACAGGTCGATGTTGGTCCCAAACTTTATGTACTTGAAGGGGCCTTTCCGTCGCCTCATCATACTGCAGGGAGACAACGAGTCAACCATGAGACTTAGGGACGTTACACATGGCCATATATATGACCTCTGATTCACATATAACTGACGGAAATGTATGGGCAGAAAAGGAAAAAAGTTAAAGCAACACCAAAGAGTTTTTTTGTACCTTAAAATAATGTTTCCAAAATTGTTTCAGTGGTTCATCAACTTGTAACAGGGTGAACAGCACTTCTGCATTCGCTTTGCGGCCCTCTCTATCCGCTATAACCGCACTATGTAAGTTTGCCAGATCGGGTAGCGGATCTGTAGTTCGATGGAATGAGACATAAGAAACTACAAATTTGACTTGCATCTGATGTCGCAATACATCGTACTTTCATAAATCGCGCAACATATTCTATCCTGTCTGTGGACATCGTTATTTGCATAAGCCGGTGCTGGATAAACAAATAGCGTGCCTGCGACAGAGGGAAAGTTCTTTGGTGTTGCTTTAAATGTCAAATAATTACATCTACTTAATCAGAATTAAGCCACTAACTATTTACACAGATCAAAATGGCTTATTCATGTGTGCATCCTTGTTTTTTTTTTAACAGCCAGCCCATAGGCTTGAATGGTTCTGGGAATGGGTCTGGGGCAGTGATGGTTCTTAGGGACTATGCACCATTTTAAAAATCCAGTCAATAACCCTTTACTAAGGCTGAGATAAGACCTGCTTCATTGGGAGTGCAAATAGGAGCGTACTTCTCTGTGGAGGCAGACTCTGTGTCCGAGTGGTCCTTCTGGCCTTTCTTCTCATTCTCCTCCTGAAACACACACACACACACACACACACACACACACACACACACACACACACACATATATATTAGAGACACTGGCACAGGCGCAAACCCAAGCCAGCTGATAGTCAAACTAACCCACCCCATATTAGTCCTAGAAAAAAAGGCATGAGATGGTTCAGGTTTTATCTCCTCGGAGTAGAAGCTAAGATGAGGCTTCAAAATAAGAAGTTGTAACACCATTGAACCACATGAGACAGATGGCCTGAGAATCACACCTTCACAGTGCTTCCAATCAAGAAATTAAATTTACACTGAACCAAAATAGCATGACAAACAGAACAAAAGCAAGCATACCCTCCTCCCACACACACACACACACACAACTAACTTGCAATATCTCAAACGTGCCAAAACTAGCTCTGTATAAACAATACACACAATAGTACTTAAATTAGGAGTCCCACTCAATCTCATGTATGAATTTAATAGAGGCACATGCGCTAAGTGAGAGCATATAGTGTTTAGAGCTGAGCACATGATTCCACTGACCCGTAGTGACTCCTGGAAGGACGAGGCCTGGTACTGGGCATACTTGGCGATGGTGGTGTGCGAGCGGCTGCTCTCGCAGCGCCACATCTTGCGTGTGCCCGTGGGGTCCCAGTTCTCGTCCGTGGGCTGGGACAGCTGTGTCCGCACCTCCACCAGGTGCTCTGGGTTGGCCTCTACCAGCGTCTTTGTGGAGAACAGACCCAGATCTGAAGGCGGGAGAGGGAGAAGAAGAAGGGGGGGGGGGAAGAAAGGCCACTTCCATTACTGTGAATTCAGCTATGAATTGGTGCAACAGCAGACCATGGAATTTAAATGTATAGCCAGAAAGCACTGGAAAATAAGACTAAATGGAGGAGGTGGAAGAAAATAAGAAACTAGGGATTTTTTTTCTAATTTGTCCATGGCCAGCCCACCCACCCACACATTTATTTATTCATTCATTATTTATCTGTTTTAAAACAGCAGAACCCGCTGCCCTGGCCACGGTTTAACCCAGGAGAACTCCCTGGAGGCAGATGAATGTTAAGCTGTAGAGACCTGCTCCACAGGCACAGGGCAACACAGGCAGGAACACGACTTGGCCTTTAAGGGGCCGTGAAGGTACTATAGGACGGCCAAGTACCTTGACATTTAGATATGAAATTATAGACCAGGCATTATTTCCCCCCAGTTATATAGCCCCAGACTTTTAATCATGTGTCATTCTACCCGTGTAATCGCTAGGTCATTTAGGTGCCACTATGATGCAAAAAACCATAACCAGGTTCTGGCTAGCTCTGCTGTGAGGCAGAATCCTGTTGCACATTCTCTTCAAAATTCAGAGTTGACCAAAAGAATACCCACTACAAGCACAACCTTGAAACACCTGAGGTAGACAAACTTCAAAGTCTAGTTCAATTCTTACAGCATTACCAATATTCCAACTGTCAAAATGGATCAACTGTCAATTCGCTCAGCTAACCTGCTGCAGCATTAGTAAATATAATGGAAGGATATCAGAGTGGAGGTGAGGTGGACTGGTGGACTGGTGGTCTGAGAGCAGCGTTGTGGTGGACGATAGTCTGAGACTGAAACAGGCCAGACAGTCTCTACACTGAACCTCTCCTCCAGTTTCAGCCTGCTGCAGTAACATCATCTGCTTACAGGTGGTGCTGTTGTCACACTGTACATCTCCACATACATAGCTCTCCCTCTCTGATAAACACACACGCGCACACACACACACGGGAATGCGCACAGCACAGCAGAGAAAAAGCACGCACATACAGAGCAAAGCTCACGCACACACACACAGCATGCCAGCAAGCACACACTTGCGCAGCGCCAAACCTCACATCCACTAGGAACTACGACGGTCTGCGCTTTAAAAGATTCTCCAAAGCTTTCCAGCTAAGCGAGACTCTCACTTACTGAATAGATCACACCGACAAGCGTTTCTCATTGCTAAAGCTTCAGCGACAGCATGAGTGTCAATGTTTGTATGGGTGAGAATGACATGCTAATTGATGGTTCATCTAAAATATCTCTGTAGTGCTGGTGCAAACACACACGCACACAGACACGCGCACACACACACACACACACAGTTTGGACTTACCAAGTTTGAGAGCCCCTGCTAGGCCCCGTATGACCGTGACTGGGTTGGTAGGGTTGGTGCAGAATTGGTGCAGTGGTGGGAAGAAAGCATCCCTCTTATTTTCCAGCTGTAGAGACACACACACGCACACACACACATGCAGACAGACAGACGCATGAGAAAAATTAATCTTGCATATTAAGGCTGTAGCTGTCTAACACACCAATCAACGCTACACTTCACCTACACTTAACGCTAGTGTATCGACCCAACACTAATCCTGTAGCCTCTTGATAGGATTGCTAGAGGGGAGACTGTGCCTGTTGGGGGCGCTGTTGTGCTTACATCAATACAGCAAAGGGAATGGGGGGTTGGGCCGATGCACCCAAATACAAAAGAGGGAGTTTTAAAGTTGCTAAGCACATTTAACTGGAGAGAAAGCTAGCTGGAGTTATTCATTGACTGTAAGTAGAGAGGGAGGGGAGCTTGGTTTATAAACAAACATGCACTCAGAACAGGGAGTTTACGGAGTACACTATCCTGGAAATGTGGCACATTTGGTGTACTCGTGTTAAAAGGATCATTCCCCTACAAACCAACTTATTTTGTTTTACTGATCTGCAGGTGTTCGAAGTAAAAGAGATTCATGTTTAAAGTGTGTGTGTGTGTGTGTGTGTGTGTCCTATGCACATATTTATCATTAAGCGTGAGTTTACTGAACAGGTCTAACCAACATCACCATGAGAGGATTCATTAACAGAAAGATACATGAGAGAGTGTGTGTGTGTGTGTGTGTGTGTGTGTGTGTGACTGTGCACGCGCGTGTGACTGTGCACGCGCGTGTGACTGTGCACGCGCGTGTGACTGTGCACGCGCGTGTGACTGAGGGGTAGGGGTGTGTGTGTGTGTGTGTGTGTGTGTGTGCGCGCCTGAGGTGGCTATACTCACGTAAATACTGGGGGTGGGGGGGTTGAGCTTGTCCTTTGGCAGCGGAGGGTAGGGTGCCGAGGGCACTCGGGGAGGGGGACACTTGTCCAGCAGGATGCTGCTGCTGGACAGGCCGTTCTTCCCCAGATTCCTGAAGGAGCGCAAACACAAACACGGCACACAGTGATCAGCACAGGCCTGGGGAACATTTTAAAGAGCTGTTACATAACTACAGAGCAGGAGCGCACTGAAGAATCGACTCGAAAGCACCTCAGACACAAAGACTCCCTCAGAAACGACGACAAAAAAAAAAAAAAAAAAAAACACACACGACTATGACGAGTGCTCTTCAGGCTTGCGAATGTCGGATCCTCATTCAGAGCAAACGTTAGAGCAAATCCTCAAGAGCAAAAGCTGACCAAAAGGCCCAGGTTTAATCAGTATATCAGTACTCACTGCAAAACGCTTTGGATAAAAGTGCAAGCCAAATGAATAAATGTAATGGAAATGTATGCAAGAGTCTCCAACAATATCCTCTAGACCACAATCCACTGGGCTGACAGACGAGACCAACTCTCAACCTTACAGACGTATCTACAGTGAAGACCAGTGTATACAGTTAGAAGCCTGGATGCATATGGTCAGCACCCAGCCAACACTGAGGTCCCAGCGCTGTTTGTCAACCTCTGGACAAGCTGCCAGACCTCAAGAGTATCTCCGTAAGCAAACCAAATGGATACTGGCAGATGTCACTGGATGCTTTTAACATGCGTGCATAATTCATCACACACACACACACACATGGTGAAGGAAATCCCAACACATCACATGCCAAAAGCTAACAGTGAATGGGAAAGTCAGCTTATAGGCCTAGGCTAATAATGATGACCTCAACCATGGCGAAAGAAGGAGAATGTGTGCTTGGGAAAAAGTCTGCTGGTAACTCGGCATGCACACACTGGTGTGTGTGTGTGTGTGTGTGTGTGTGTGTGTGTGTGTGTGTGTGTGTGTGTGTCTGTCTGACTTGTAGCACACACACACACACGTGTGTTGGCTGCTGGTCAGGAGTCACAGGGGAGGGATGTGCTTTTTTTTCTGCACAGTGGCTCTGTCGCACCCCATCAGCATCATCCACCTGAGCCAGTCTGCCCCAATGATGGACTCCGTGGAGCCCAGCATCAGACCAGCACAGAAACCCAGTCTGTCCAGCGAAGGGGCAGCACAACTTGCATCTAGCATGGGGACACAGGGTCCAACATACAACACTGGCCCGGAGCAAGTGTAAGAGCAGGATGGGGAAGTTCATGGCTCAGTTGTCAGTTTTTTTTTTTTGCCCATCATTTAGCCCATAGGCTACTAACAGAAATTACAATGTAATAAATTAACAGTTTTATGTAAAAGTAAATTTTCGGGGCCGGTAAAAAGATACAAGGGGCCATTACAAATCAGATGTAATGCAAGGAAAATCTGAAGTTGGACACTAGGACACATTGGTCCATCAATGTAGGGGCACAGAATGTCAATCTCCTCAGTGATGGAGTGTATGTACCTCCAGCCATGGACTACCACAGAAACCAGCCTACCAGCAAAGGGCATCCACAACACCAACACCTAGCATAGGGGGCACTATTGCTGTACCAATGCAGGGGCAACAGAATGCCAGCCTGACCAATGATAAAAGACTGCATCAACCAAGAAGGTAGTCCTTTCGTCTCACATAGGGGACACAAACACATCATTCTACCGTTACCGCTGCGGACACGTTACAACAGCAACATCAACATTTCAAGTCTACATTGTAACATTGCCTCAATAAATAACACATACTCTACATAAGAAGGGGCAACAGAATGCTAATCAGCTTGCTGAAGGAGCACAAGTCCACCAAGTCAATGACCTCCAGGTTACGCAGTATTACCGAAACGGAAATACAACGCAATCCCTTCTTTAGCAAGCATGATGCCGTAGTAATAACCCGGTATGCCTAGTGCAGTGTGCCATTAGAACACAACTGCCGTGTTGTACAACAGCCAGCTGAAAGTTATACAGCATTGTACCTTATATTGTCGCTGGAGCCCATATTGGCAGATTGACAGACACCTCTCCTCTGAAGTTACACCGAATGTGAAATCCAATAAAATCCATGGGATTATGGCAATGTTTAGATTAGGAGGCGCATATGCCACAAGAATGGAACGACCGTTATGACCTACTCTTACACACACACACACACACACACACACACACACACACACACAAAAACCAAACCACTTACGGAACCTGTAATTAATAAAAAAAAACCTTCAGCAAACATTAGCTGTACTAGGCCACCACACACAGAGAAATAGATATTTGCCCTGCAAATGCATTGACAGGTTAGACACACCTACATGTTAAATACATGGGAGGACCAAAACCATCCTCTCACACACACACACAGAGTGTGCAAGGAATGTGTGTTCGATAGTGAGACTGTATGCCTAAAGGCTGTGATATGCTCCTCCGTCACATTTGTGTTGAAGACGTGTGTCATTTTTTAAGCTTACACGAAGCATACTCCAATTTCTGTTGTCCTGAATGCGCGTTAAGGTTAGCGCCTGTGCACTATGGATTAACTGTGATACTCTGCCCCACGAACTGGGGGCGGTACGTCGACCTGAAAGTAGGACACAACCACCAAAGAATCCTGAAACGCCTGAAGAAAAGAAGAACGTGGGATGTGCGAGCACTGAACGAAGGTAGAGCTAGTGAAGGAGTATTCCACACGTGTGTGCAAAAGATGCGGCTGTTCGATGAGGAGAAGCACGAGTACTTTCGCCTGTCTGCTGGGAAGTTTGATAAGTTGGCCCATCGCATCGCTCCATTTATCAGCCACCAGAACACACACAGCACACCTGTTGGTATAGCTAGGAGACTTGCTTATAGCTTACTTGCTTATTAGGCTACTTATGTGACTCGGTGCCGCGAGGGCAGCAATGTTGGTGCGATACAAAGTAAAGACATTTTTCTAAACATAGCAGTGCCATGGTAAGAAAGAGTTGTGCGTACAGATGTCCTCAATTCAATTTGTATTGAGTCTTCACACCTGCCTCATACCAAAAAGTATTTACCAAAAACCTGTAATTATGACGTGTCAATAAAAGTTTTGAAGTAGCCTAACTCTGTGTTCATAATGTCTCACTGTGATAATGGGTGCATCTAGAGCGAGAGGTAGGTTACATTCCTTCAATTATTATTATGATAACGCATTATCCGGTGTTGACAGGAGAGTTTCGAGATTTGAGTTCAGTATTGTTCAGGAGTAGGTGATAATGAGTGCACCTGGGAGGTGTAGGCTACATTCCTTTTATTATTATTATTATCATTATTGATAATGCATTAACAGGCGAGAATGCATCTCGATCAACAAGTGTTACAGTGTTTCGCCAGAGCCTTGTAGATAGATACATTTATATGGTTCTGGGTTTTGCGATTTATTTCAGCATTGTTCAGTAATAGGTGCTAGGCTATGTTCATTTTTAAAAGATGCATTTAATCCAAAGTCATGTCAGCTCTCTATGCAGGGAGTAGGGCTGTCACTTTTTATTTGAACATGACGTGAAATATCCGTAGTCGAACTATAAATAAACTATTCGGTTTTTAGTGCCATGTGTAGCGCATTTCTACAGTTTATGATTAGTTTGTTTTTTATTTTATTGTTTGCCATCTCATCCAGTGCTCTATGATCCAGTGCTCATGACCAAATCAAGCCAATAATAGCAAGTAGCCTAGCCACAATAATGACTGGAGCCAGAGTCCATGCAGCATGTTTCGAAAATGGAATATAACGCACAGAACGGCCAAGCCTGAGCGGACAATTACGTCCCCAACTCATCTAAAATGTGATGTCTTGTGTATCCGTGTGTGTAACCGATAATGTTAAAGAATCTGTATCTGTGGATTGTGGCTTTACATCGGTCAAAGTTGACTCCATGTCGTGGTGTTTCACGTAACTTTATAGCCAGGCAAGCTGAGGACAGGCGCTTTGCTGCATCGTCGTTATGGTAACCAAACAAGTCTTCTTCTGTCTAGGTTTGTTTCTAGGTTAAGTGTTGTTCTTCTATGTGGTCCACCTACTGGAGGGGAGTGTTTACAGCAGTTCCGTTTCACACATGCGCAGTCTACGCGTCAAAGTGATCAAACGCGGTCTTAAATTTCGGTCGACTCAAAAACGTGACTCATGCCGTAAAAATGATGCAATTCTCGTCACATGCTCACCAGTGCAGCGTTCGCGGGACGCAGAAGCATACCGTTGCCTAAAGTTACCCGAGTGTCTACTTCACACAAACACTCTCTTTCTCTTCCTCACACATGCATACACACACACACACAAAGGTGCTTTTCTAAAGGCCTAGTGCACATAGCTCAGCGGGTGGGAGACATTCTAACAGCAGAGGGAGAATAGCAAGGGATTAATGGTGGGCAGGTGAGGTAGTGTATTACTGCACTCACTCAAAAGCCTGCATGAATAGAGCTGGAAGTTGGCCTTAATGTAGGTGAGTGGCACAGTGAAATAGAAAGAGGCCTAGGGAAAAGACTGAGACCTTGCAATACCAAGAGAAAGACAGCAAAAGAAGAGCAAAAGAAGAGCGAGAGAGAGAGAGAGAGAGAGAGAGAGAGAGAGCGAGAGAGAGCGAGAGAGAGCGAGAGAGAGCGAGAGAGAGCGAGCGAGAGAGCGAGAGAGCGAGAGAGCGAGAGAGAGAGAGAGAGAGAGAGAGAGAGAGAGAGAGAGAGAGAGAGAGAGAGAGAGAGAGAGAGAGAGAGAGAGAGAGAGAGAGAGAGAGTAAAACTTGGCCCTGCAACTCCGCTGCTCTCTGCCCCAGCTTTCAGGAGTTCAGTGGCCCTGAGAAATAACTGAGTGTCTGCAGCACCCAAGCGCAGAACGACTCAGTCATAACCTGACAATAACTGCCGTTATGTAACGCACATTGAAAAAGACACAGACAAGGGGCAAGGGGCAGGAAACTGGCTGGCCTTGCAGAGATTTTTTGGCATAGGGCTGAAGTGAATAAAATAAATTAATAAATACAATTCACAAGGCAGAAAACTATGCCAACAACAGGCATTAATAAGCAATGCGTTTGGGATGGTTTTGAATGGCATCTGAAGGACACAATTTGAACACAGTGGAATAAGGGAGTTTCGGGGAAGAGTGCAGATTGCAAAATCAGTGTCCGGCCTTCATGAGAACAGAGTATGGTAACTCATGCATGCAGCACATAACAAATATGGGGCTATAAAAGGTCCTCTAGTTCCATTTGGGTATGCAATGGAAGATGAACGCACCTGGCTCTGCAGGGCAATAACCTGACGCTCTAACAAGCAGTTGATATGTTAGATTGACTCAGAAAGCACAAGTGTGTGTTTTTGTGGAGCTTTAGTAGACTTCAGGGCTGCTCAATTACGGCAAAAATTAATTGGGATTTCAATATTGTCAAAAATAATTACAACAATTACTCAACATTACGCAAGGTTCACGGAGGTGAACAGCTGGACAATTGCGGATTGACAAGGTGTTAAACAATTTAGTAGGCCTAAGATAGACAGGATTTGTAGACAGGAAACTATGAAAACCAGTAACGTTAGGCTAGTCTATCACAGCTAACTTCAAGAACAGAAACTTACACGCGCAGAAATGAAAATTCAATATCAGCATCACGAGATTGCCATCATTATCGAAAAATCCTAAAAGGTCAAACTGGACGCGAACCAACGCAAAGCTGAAACAAAATCATTGCAAATGCATGCAAATTCATTTTATCTTCATTATGTTTTGATTAGTTGCACAGCCCCATGAGCGATTCAGACAGGAATGTAAGTGTGTGTGACCCTGCCAAAAAACGGCAGACAAAAAGTTTAAGAACAACTGCTTTAGAGGAAGAGAGGGAGGGAGAGAGAGAGCAAGAGAAAGAGAGAGAAAGAAAGAAAGAGGGAGGGAGAGAGAGAGCAAGAGAAAGAGAGAGAAAGAAAGAAAAAAGGAGAGAGAGAGAGAGAGAGAGAGAGAGAGAGAGAGAGAGAGAGAGAGAGAGAGAGAGAGAGAGAGAGAGAGAGAGTGTGAGTGGTCAGTCTTACCGGCAGGCCTTCAGGACTTCGCTGGAGCTGGGGTAGATGGAGACTGAGGACCAGGGCGCGAGGGTGGGAGCCGGGGGTTTGTGTGGCCGTCCTCCAGTCTCCTGCGTGCTGCGGGGACTGTGCGTGTGCTCGGGGCCCTGGCCGTTAAGTGTAGCGGACGTTGGGGTGGCGCCAGGGCCACCTGGCGAGGCGGACGCTGTGGACATGGCCGAGCAGGGCGAGGATGCCAGCGAGTTGCCCTGAGCAACCGCCGCTGAAGACGATAACGATGAAGATGCCGACGCTGCTGCCATTGCCGCCCCCGTCGTCGTCGATGTGACAGTGGCCGCTGACGTCACATGGTTGACCTGCGCCTTGCCTGCCTCACCCGGAGTATTACTGTTATTACTGTTGGCTTTTCCCATTAACAAGGCAGAGAGCTGAGGATTGTCTGGGCTGGCCGAAGCCCCCTGCTGGGGGGAGCCGGTAGTGGCCGAAGAGGAGGAGGCGGCGGTGGACGGCACGGACGACGACTGCTGAGGGGGGACGTGATTAGGGAGTCCCTCCGACGCCGAGCTGGGGCCGACGTTACCATTGCCACTCCCGCCACCCTGGGGCGCTCCTGTGCCCGGATGCCCGTTCCCTGATGGCGCGCCCTCTTTGGTCTGGCCCGTGCCCGGCGGTCCACCTGAGGTAGCAGAGTGCGGGGTGGCAGCAGTGGCGGTAGGGGGAGGTGCCGGGAGAGTCAGGGTGTTGTTGGGGGTGGTCATGTGATTGTGGGTGGTGGTGGTGGTGGTGGATGCAGAGGAGGACAGGGCAGTGCCACCGTGCTCCAGGGCCTCCTGATTGGGTGTGGCATGGCCAGGGGCAGGGGTAGCACCAGGGGCTACAGAATGAGAGGACTGGGGGGAGAGGACCCCAGAGGAAGAGAAAGGCTGTTCGCCATTAGGACCTGCCGAATGAGAACCTGGACCTTTGTGAAGCCCCTGCAGTAAGGAAAGCAAAGAGAATGCTTAGCTGAGTAACTTGGGTTCTAAATAGTACAGCACACAAACAGCCAAATTTATAAGATAAGAAATACTTTATTCCTAATTCCAAAGGAACGTTAAGTGTCGTCATAACAGCACTGTCCTGTGCATGCAATCCCAGAACTGCTTTCCCATGTCTTCGCATCACCCATCTGATTTTTTGTTCTTCAGTGACTTACAAAAACCTGCAAAAATGGCCGCTAATTCTTCTCTGAATTGTTTTCAAGAAGCACAGAGGGCAGCAACAGAGGCTTTTTAAGTAAGTGGTATAATCGAAATATACATTTTGCATTAGGATGGAGGCTGGCAAGTCTCCCGCTAATTTAATTAGCATATGCTCCGCTCAAAAACAAAGAGACTGAAAGGTCTCTCCAAAAGAGGCAGGCAATAAATTGAAGCTGTGCAATCATGCTAAAAAGCTTTTTCATTTGGAAAGCAGCAGCCTGCACCGTGCCTCACGTGTATTCATTAAAACACACACAAAAGCCTGCGGAAAAGCCTTGTGATGTGCACCAAAAGAGAGTGTGTGTGCGGCAAACTTGTCAGGCTGAGATGCACTTACAAACAACAGAGTGCATATGTAGCTGACCCACCACCTGTGCGTAGTGTTTCAATTAGAGTCCAGAGAGAGAGAGCGAGAGAGAGAGCGAGAGAGAGAGAGAGCGAGAGAGAGAGAGTGAGAGAGAGAGCGTGAGAGCGAGAGAGAGCGTGAGAGAGAGCGAGCACACAGATCTTACACATTGGTGCACACCTTAACACAAGCTCATCAAGTGTAAGAGGGCTCCATCTTCTGTGTGGTATCCAACATGGGCACGTATGCCCCCCCACACCACAGCAATGTTGTAACAGTTAAGCCCCTATCTGTCTGTTGGTGTGTACACGCATGCATGTACATGTGCATGTAGATAAGTGTGTACGTGCAAAAAAAGGGTGCACGTTGATTTCCTTCTCTTTGTATAAAACGAACCATTATACTGTGCAAGCACCAACAACGTCTACAAGTTCCTACATAAGTATATTGGGCAGGATTTTAAATAACTTACTATTATTCAACAGTCACACAACATCCATCTCATTTACCTTCATTCATTAAATGAATATAGATTTTGCATAACTTCAAAGTAGCACAACTCAAGACTTCGATTGTTTTTTTTTTTTTTATGAAAGTGAAAGTGAAAGTGAAAGGCATCTGCACCTGCAGCGGACCCTTACCTGAGTGGCGTTGACGCGTTGGTGCTTCCAGGCTTCGTCTGCAGTGCTGGTGGGGGTTGTGCGGTTGTGAGGTAGCGCGTGTGGCTGCAGGTAAGGCACGTTTCCGTTGCTGCCTGGGCCCGCCCCCGCCGCATGATTATTGGCCGCAGACGTGCCGTCGGTCCCGCCTCCGACCCCGAGAGGCGCGCAGCTGGAAGGGAAGGGCCCGTTGGCCGTGGGGCCGGCCGGGACGGAGCAGGAAGAGGAGGAGGAAGAGGAAGGGGTCCGGGAGAGGATGGGGTGCGGGTGGCCGGGGGTGCTGGCGGGCAGGGAGGGGTCAGACGAAGGGCCGTTGGGAAGAGAGGGGCGCATCTGACCAACAGCGTTCTGTCTCATCTGACAGGAGAGGGGAGAGACGAAGGGGGACAAACAAGAACAAAAACGTCAGCGATAATGAACTGGTCAACACACCAATGCAATCCACCAACCGTTATAAGACCGGTTTGCTGTCCATGGATTAAACCCTAGACATTGAAGTTCTCTTTAAGTCCAGGACTAGTGTGGAAAAACTCCCTGCTGGACTGACTAACTTACGCACATGCACCAACTCGCTATTAATCCATGTACAGGAAAGTGGCCCAAAGAGTATAACCGTATGAACGAGAACAAGACGAGAGGCATGAGAGCTACTGTACACTGCAGCTCAATAGTTTGGGTCACTTACAAAATGTCCATTCCACACCATTGTTGATGCCCTCGTTGACACCAGACCCTTGTCAATTGAGAGTGGGTCTGGCAAAGGCTCATTGATCTGCGGCTTCCAGCAGGGGCGTAACTAGCAGTTAAATTAAACTTAAATTGGTGTGTTAAACTCTTACCAAATCGTTTCATAAGTCCATCAGTCTTGTAAACAAAGGTTTGAAACGCTGTTGTTTACTCAGTTCCAAAGACATACATGTCCATGCCGGATTAGCGATTGTATTTGCGTGCTTGTGTTTTAGAGGCCTCAATGGTCTCTTGGCCAGACAGACTTGCAGAGCAAATCCCAAATGTGCGAAAAGGTTCATATGGGTTTTCCTAGGCTAAATTGTTGATAGAATACCTACCGGCTGAATGCTTATTCCCCAAATGGTTATTGCGTAGTTTGGAGCTGTGTGTTCTTGAGTGATTCCTCTATTTGGAATAAACTAGCTCTAATCAAACACCCTCCACAGGATGGGACATGGTCTAGCAAACAGGAGTGAAGACCGTGGGCTTTTCTCAATACAAAGTACGCTAAAGAACGGTCTCCCGTTCTTGAAAGTTCGAACTTGAAAAGTTAAGATCGTGAGTCCAGACTCTGGAGAACGCGAGGACACAGGACGCTCAATTTGCAGTTTGAGACAGCAGCGTACTTGCCAAAGGCAGCTTCTCTCGAAACAGCTCGGGAGTCTAGTCATTTACCTATTGCGCTATCCAGTATTTCTGACATTTACAATAAAATATATAATTCACCAGCTTGTTTAAGTTTGTTTCTCATTGAATTTTTTTTATGAAATATTAATAAGAATATATTTCACTTGCCGATGGCGGGAACGTTTGAAGTTCGCAGTTTCAGTGACAGTTATGATTAACGTTAGTTGTGAAGCCTGTAGCCTACCGTTTATAGCCTATATGGATCGGATTGTAGCAGCAATTATGATAGGTAGGCCTATTATGTATCAATGCTGCCATTTCTCTTATGTGAGTGTCACAGCTGAGCTGACGTAATGCATTGTGGAATCTTCAATCCACCAAGTCACCACCCGATGCATCCTTGCTAAAACCAATGATTCGAGAACACTTCCGGGAATGTTATGCGTTCTTGAATAAATGCGAACTTGTGAATTGGAACAGTACTTCGGCGGTGATTGATGACGTTTCAGAACGATTTTCAAGTTCATGAGAACAAGTATAGAAAATAACTTATTGAGAAAAGCCCCGTATTTCTTCACAATTCCTTACTCTGCACAAAGTACCCACTTCAGCACCACCACCAAAGCATTCCCAAACCATTACACTACCTCCACCATGCTTGACAGATGGAATCAAACACTCTTCCTGCATTTGATCTGCATCATCTACACATTTTTTTCCAAACCTTCCTGTCAACTGCCTGTGTTCTTTAGTCCATCTTAATCTTTTCTTTTTATTGGCTAGCATCATATAGCTTTTTTAAAAACTGTCCCGAAGGCAGCATCCTCTTCTGTTGACACTGACACTGGTGTTCTGCAGCTCATATTAAATGAAGCTGCCAATTTAGTACCTGTGAGACATCGGTTTCTCAAACTAGACACTAATGAGATTTTTGATTAAAGCCAGTTTATGCTCTTCTGTGAAATTTGGAGCACAGTACCCTCATGTGCATATTGCATAATAAAAACAGCCATTTCCTGCTACAATACTCATTTAAAAACATTAACATTGTCTACACTGCTTTTTTGGTCGATTTGTCGTCATTTTAACAGCTTCCTCTCAAAAACTAGGACATTCCTAACTGACCCCAAACTTTTAAACCATAGCGTAAGTGCGCGGAATGATCCACAGAATTCAACAGGAATGCTCATCATTCCTCCCATGCTAGCCAATCACAGGCTTTGGTTTCAGTTTTACAGGTGCTTGTGTGTGTGCGTGTGTGTGTGTGTATGTGTGTGTGTGTGTGTGTGTGTGTGTGTGATAACTCTCCATCTTCATTTCTCACTCACATGCCAGCGGCCCAGTGCTGTGTGTTAAAGTATTAACACCGCCTGAAAGCCAGAAACGGCCACGGAGAGGAATGAGCAAATAATCACACGGAATTCTATTTATTTTTCCCACAAAAGCTTGGTCCGAGTAGTTAACATTCTCGTGGGGGAAGATTACGAGACGCACAACACAGTCACACCCCTGTCCATCTGTGCGGCTTTGCATTTTTACTCCGCTTCTTTTAGAGGACATTGTGAAACCCTGTGTGGTCCTGCCATTGACCTTCACAGAGCTGCACTCTGGCACCGGCGCCCCAGACCTTTGCTGTGGCTGCAGTGTGCACTCAGACTAAGCACTGGAGGCTATGCAGGGCTACTGCTCAGCTCGGACCTGGATTGTATTCGTCTGACAGAGGGGGGGGGGGGGGGGGGGGGGGGGGGGGGAGAGTGTGTGTGTGTGTGTGGTTAGCGCTAGTCCAAGTTCAACTTAGACGCTGCAACATGAACTCACAGTGGGCCTAGGAGGAGGTTTATAAGTACGCAATTATACATAGGTTCACAATAAAGAATAGTGCAAATGCATGTTTATCAAAGCAATGAAGTTCATTTGTTCAAGTAGAAGGAAATGTTACAGAAATAAATAAAAAATATGCAGTGGATTTAGCTGCCAGTGGTGGGGCACAGCAAGGGCAACCACTGACATTTGCACATGATCATTTATATCTGTCTTTTATCAAATGTTCCAGCAGAGTCTTTGAAGGAGGTTTTTAATTGTTTGGAATTAAACTACTTCCTGAGGACAGCCTTTGCGTTATGGCACAAAAAAAAAGTCTTCGAGGTCAATTAAAAGGTACTATCACTGTCACTGTATGACACCAAGCACACCTTGGGCCACCTCTGGTGTGAAAATCTGATCCCAATGACCAAAGACCAGAGAATAGTTTTTATCTGGGAAAGGCTTGCTAGAAATCATATAGGACTTTTCATCCCCAAAACCGCTCATACTACATGTTACCATGAGTCACACAGTCCATTTGGGAAACAAGCATCATAAATATGTCTAGACTATGTTATGCAGGCACAAATGTTCAAGCATAGGTTTTGGCTATTGTTCAAAGTGCTTGCAGACATCTCAATGGCTTAATGTGATACACAAAAATGTACAGCATCCAGAAACCAAAACGACAGTTCAGTCACACAGTTCATTTAGGATTAAGGGACACATTTCAGCTGAGCCCAAATGAAATAGTCCGGGGGTCCGCACCACTGGCAGTTCAAAGACACCACAGGACAGTCCAGGGTCTCAGAAACAGGCCTGGGAAACACTACGAAAGCTGACTGGCAAAAAGCCTGACACATGGAGGGAAATGAGAAGCTGGACTGAGAGTTCAGTCAGGTATGCAGAGCAGCGAAATATGGACAGCATGGAGCAGGGGACTAGGGGACAGTGCCAACGGAGCAAATGGAGGCCAACAGGCCACCGTACCTGCTGCTGGTGCTGCTGCATGAGGGCGAACTGAGCCTCAAGCTGCTCCAGCATCTGCAGCTGCGCCGGCTTCAGACTCGCCCGGTTCGCCCGCAACTGGTCCAGGAGCTGTGGAAAGAGCACGAGAGAGAGAGGCACGTGAAGTCGTGCAGGATATGTTTAAGACAACTGTCGCCACCCCTGACATGTCATCCCTCTGAAACTGCCCGTCTCCTCATAGGGCAGCCCTGTGTGCTAAGTAGTAACACTGGCCCAATAACAAGAAACAGCAAAAACACACCTGGGCACATCGACAAATATGCCCACATTATGAGCAAAGGTGCAAAAACTGCTCACAGATGCAATCAGCCAACTCAACCACAGTTTCCCCAACCATTTCCATGATAACATTTCAGGACTTTTTTCAATGACTATTCAAGGATATTCCCATGACTTGTGTGGCATTTTCACAAAATTGTGTGAGTTAAAGTTAGGATATCAAATTCATAAAATAAAAATAAAGGACACCTTTTCTATACCAACACAGAGCAGGTCACAGTTTTTCTCGTCATGACAACAGGTTTACATTTAAGAGTTTCCCACTTTCCCATGCAGGGCAAAGCAGTGTGCCCTTCCCCTTTAAGACCAGCTGGTCTAGAGTTCAGGTCATGTGACCATACACTAGGGAGTTCATGTGTGTGACGGGGAAAATTTACTCCGAATAGGAGACACACACAAATCACTTGCAGGGAACATAAAATTAATAAATAGCCATGAAAAAAAGGAAAAACAGCAATCAAACCTGCAACTTCTGCGGCGTCAAGTACCAGTTGGGGTTTTGCTGCTGTATTGGGTTGTTTGCCCAGGAATCCGGAGAGTTCTGTATTTACAGTTGGGGGGGGGGTTGTTAAAGAAAGAGGAGAAAGAGAATGAGAGGGAGAATGAGTTAGTTATTTAAATATCAATTGTTTCCCTAAGGACTCAGGCAACATTAAATAAGAACTTGAGCTACAAACGTCTACCGGGATGACGACTACATCTATTTCTACAGCATATATAAATTGGGTTGAGATTCAGAAAACTGGGCTCTAGGGGTGGGCGATATACATCGTCTGCGATAATATCGTGATTGTTGTTTTAACGATGTGCAAATTGACATTATCGAGTATTTCAATTACTTATGGGGGGAAAACACTCGAAATCATGCATTGAAGACTCATACATTTCCAGGAGGTGTATGCGGGAGAAGCCTCTGGCTGCAGCAGAGCAAGTGTCACGTGATCACTAGTGGGTCACAACGTTGTCACACGCACGCCTAATGTTTATTTTGTGCAGCGAGAGTAGCCTACTTGGGATTTTATGCGGCTACTTCTGTTCAAGTAGCATTGATGAGACAGTCACGTTTTTTCCTACACGGTATTACATGGAGAGAAAACATTAGCCTTTGAGTATTTTAATAGTCAGTTGTAAACAAAGAACTATTCTCATGTAACTCTTTTCTAAATGGACTGAAGTTCGCTCTAAATATCTACGTTTACTGATTATGCTAACCTTTGGGATTTCTCATATACATTAGCCATAAGCTAACGCATTCGTTTCTATTCTGTAACTTGGAATGCTAGCCTACATGATTGCTCTTAAACAAAACATCGAAGGAAATAACTGAGATGTACTCTGTTGGTCTGCTTAGTTTTACAGTGAATCCTATGTAAAGGTTTGAAAGGAACTTCAGCTTAAGACTTTTTCTTGGGAAACTGTTAGGCCTATTCATCTTCTCTAATGTAGCTGGCTAGACCATGTCATTGCCACACACACACACAAGTGGGGGGAGAATTGGAAATGTGTCATCTAGTGACAATGCATTGGTTGATTTGGTTAAAAAGTCACAGGTTAGGTTATTGGTTATTATTGTAATGATGCTATTCATAAATAATGAGCTGTCAGGGTATCTGCACATTTTCCAAGTCCAAATTTAAAGACTTTTAAGACCTTTTCAAGACATCTAAATGGAAAAATTAAGACTATACCACAGCAAAAAGATACATACGACAACTTAAAACTGTTTTATGCAATAGTTTTTTTTTCTACTAATTTTAACCCCCACCCCATTTTGGAGCAGTTAGCAAATATATTTTGGCGAAAGAAAAATAATTGTGTGTGAATTACCTTCACAGCTATAAATGCCCAATTTTAGGGTCTGGGCTACTTGCTTTTGAAGTTGGCTGTACATATTTGGTTGTGCTTACTGGCTGAGGCAGACTGTTCTTCACCTGTGTCTGTAGTAGCCTAGGCTACTTGCCAAAGACATGTGCACTGGACTGGATTCCCTTCAATATTTTTTTCAAAGTTAGACTAAGCTATTTAAATATTTTAATAGGCCTACTTTATATAATTTACTATGTACATCTTTTGTCCCATATGCAGCACATCAAATTAAAGTTAATCCACTGCTTTACATTTGGCATACCAGTTGTATCTAAACCAACCAAAGCTGGACTGAAACACTGTAAAACCACTGACTTGTTTTAAATTAATCAAGAGACAGATCCTTCTCGCATGATATGCTGAAAGCTGCTGGTTTCATCTCAAGCACGCACACATTATGGACGCACATTTTTTTTTTTTTTTTTTATGTAGCCAGTCCCGACATTCAAAAAATATGCGGTTACATTTCACAACTTTTGCGAAGTAGGCCTACTGGTAAACGCTGGCAAACAAGCTGCTGACAGATATTGCAGGAATTATAACTTAGAGAGATATTTTCTTCCCTAGGCTATGCCAGCAACAACCGCTGGAAAGATGCAAACAGATCAACTTAACATGTACAGTATTTCCTTCTGATTGCGAAAACGTTTGTTTTATTTTTTCTGTCAGTCCGTGGTTCCTTCATAAATTGCGCAGCAAATTATCAGACGAGTGAAAGAAGCACTGCGCATAATTTGACCAGCAGTCTTCGCGTCCATAGTCTGTGAAACAATGCTGCCTCTGAGCAAAGATTCTAGATGCCCAGCGCAACTCCAAAAAGGAGGACAAATGAAATCCATATGTCCGGCCTAAATTCGAACGTACACCTTCTGTACTTCTGTACACCTGGTGTTAAACAATAATTGTGCTTCCAAAACTTCTACTGTGAGAGCAAGAAACCTCCAGAGGCAGTCGAGGTTTAGAACCCTTAATGTAGGACATAGGCCTAGAATGCCAATACATGCTTTCGTCCACAATATATAACTGCAGAACTGTGCATGTAAATGTGTTTGTTTTTTAGCGTTTTTTTCCTACAACAGAGCACTCCAAGCACTTAATAGATTACTGCCTCAGATTCACCAGCTCGGGCTCGGTGTCATGCTCAAGGACACTTCGACACATGGTCAGGAGATGCTGGAAACGACCCAGCAACCATCCCATTGCTGGACGACTCCTATACTTCACCATGTGCTGCTCGCTAGGACAGTCCTCTCGACCCCCCCACCCCCATGTTGCGATAACTGCGGCGGTCTGGGCGCCTTGCGGCTGTGTACCTTGGCTGGGCTCGCCGTCCTCTTCCTCTTGGCGGGGCTGGACAGCTCGTCCGCCGGGCCGGCGGTGGCGTGGAGCGGCAGGGAGTGGGCTGCGTTCTGGCCCTCTTGGTTCTGATGGGGCTTGCAGGCCTGAGGGACGGCAATGACACACACACAAATACAGGCAAACAGCTGGGGAAGTGTGCATGGCTAGAGGCTTGACAAGTCAATTTATATACATATACAAAAAACAAAAACATCCTTACACACACGCACGCTAACACACACACGCACGCTTACACACACATGCACACAAATATACAGGACTCACACCAGGAGGTCTCAAATGGAAAACAATCTCAACACTATTCTTTGACTTTGAATCAATGCTTACATAAAAGCACTGGACAGCAACAACTAGGGAAAAGCTACAAGTAAGAGCCAATAAAGGAAGCTTACAAAATTAGCAAAAAGCACCTACACAAGACTGGACATCAAGCTTTAAAGCAACCTATTCTAGAAAAAAGATATTCTTGATGCCAAGATTTACATGATGTGCATTGGCATGTCAAAATCAACTACTCATGTTATAAACATTAGGATTGATACATTTCCCACTGAGGAATGGATGATAAAAACCATTCCAAATAAATATATTAACAATACAATTCCTGGCCTATGATACCATAACCTTTTTCTTGGCATTTAGAATTCTGATGTTAAAACAAATCACCACAAATTATCATTATAATTTAAAGGAATTATCCGGAGTAAAATGCACTTTAGATCAATTTACGGATGATTGGGAGTACACACGTTGAGTTGACATCAAAATCATGTCATTAGCATAGCATGTCAAACGCTATTTTTATACCTCTTCTACAGTTCCAAACAACATTGTATGAGTCGATTGCCTGTCGATTGTATGTTACTCCCATACAATCGACAGGCAAAAAAAAAAAAAAAACCAGTCCATTCCATACAACTTCATTTCAATTTCAAAAGAAATACTGGACTATTTTTTTTTTTTTTTTTTTTTTTTTTGCGAATTGCGAATTTCCAGAGCGTGTTACTCCCATACAATCGACAGGCAATCGACTCATACAATGTTGTTTGGAACTGTAGAAGAGGTATAAAAATAGCGTTTTGTAGCGGCGAAATAATAGGCCCTTCTCACTTCCACGCTAACGAGTTTTGACTAAAAACGGTAAAATCGAACTCTCAAAACACATCCAAATGACATGATTTTGATGTCAACTCAACGCATGTACTCCCAATCATCCATAAATTGATCTAAAGTGCATTTTACTCCGGATAATTCCTTTAACGTTCGCACCACTGGTAAGTCAACATGCTTGGATGTCAAACAGCTAAGACATAAAAGGGGGAAAAAAATAAGGTGGTGCCAGAGGAAAATTTATATCCCAGTTTAGACAATCACTAGACCCTAAACGAAAGGTTTAGATAACACACTTCTAGAGGACACTTTTAACTTTCAACTTAAGAACCTCCATCATCGGAAACACATTCATTCACACACTCAACTCTCACCCCAGAAAAAAATAAATAAAAATATATACAAGACATTTCATCAACACGGACATCATAATCATAATCATTAGGATGGCTACAGGTTCAGTGCATGCGATAGGGATGACTTGAGTGAGAACATGTGTTTAACTTATGACTGCCATGTTGTGATGGGGGGGATGTGTTGCTACAAGAGCAATCTTCCAGCTACGCACACTAAAAGGCAACACACACGCACACGCACGCGCACACACGCATGCACACGTCAGCGCTCGTATCTGATGCAACACTGACCGTGGTGTGGTGTGGTGGCTGAGGCGGGGACAAAAATAAAATAAAAAAACGACACACACACATTCTCACACACACACACACCAACCTAAACCATCTCCTTGCGACAGAGATGGGTGATTGTGTGTGACTGTACAACTTCAAGGGGGTAAAGGAGTTGAATGTGTTGGGTTTTTTTCTTTTCTTTTTTTTTTTTAAACAAACAAAAACTTTTTGGTAGGTCGTTTTTAGACAGTCCGATTGGAGAAAGATTATGGCTCAAAAACATTCAGGTCACAGCTAGACAGGTGACCCACTATGTACAAATGCATAAGAGCGCTATGCATTTTTTGTTGTTGCTTTGGAGAGCCCAGTGATGGATCTATCAGCTTTGCACCATAACCAGACTGTTGTAACAGCAGCGTGTGTGCGCGCGTTACGTCTGTGTATATATGCATGTGCGACTTTTTGTGTGCGAGTACATGGCGTAATAACACTGTCCGAACAAGCCAGCATCTCTGAGCGTTTGTGTGCATGTCAGGGAATCTGGTATGTCTCTCTGTGTGTTATGTTACAGGTATGCCTATGATCATGTGTTATGTGTTGTGTGTGTGTGCGTGTTAGTGGTGGAGGGGTTACTCTACAGGCCGGAGGGGGGTTCGGGGGAGGGGGGCTAGGCTAGCTCTTCTCACCTGCTGTGCTGTGCTCATGGCGCCCTGTCTGGAGGTAAGCTCAGCAGGGATTGGCAGGCTCCACGCCTCCTCAATACTAGGAAGCATTTTACTTTTACTCGGGAGACTACCTTGCTGAAGGTTACACAATTGAGCCTAGGAGAAATCGTGTAGAAAACACATTTGGGAAAAACAAAAAAAGAATGAGTAAAAAAGGCGGGTTCCGAACCACCTTGAGAGAACCTATAGTATCAGATGCTGTGTTATGTACCATAAGGAATGTTATCTTTACAGCAAGAGAGAGTACTGACTTGAAGTTCTGTGCATGAATATTGCCAATGATAGAAAAAAAAAAATCATAAGGGAAATAAAAAAATAAATAATTTCAAAACTCAAATGCTTGGAATAAAAAGCTGGAAAGTCAAATGCCATGATGAGTATGCTGTAAAACTGGTGAAGATGCATGGCATCTCAGCCACATGAAATCTCTTTTCCACAGCATCAATAATAACAAAAAAAAAACACCAGACACATCTAGAACACAAACCATTACATAAGGATTCAATTTAAACATATAGACATCTCCAGTGCGTGGATGTAAGGCAAAAATCAGCATAGCCAAACTAAACAAAAAATAAATAAATCATACTTCATAAAAAGGGAAATCATAAAAGGGAAAAAAAACACACCAACAACACAATCAAAACCACCCACAACAATAACAATCATTGCATATAGCAAACAACAACAACAACAATAACAATAACAACAACAACAGCAACAGCAACACCACACATACACACAGATATCTGTGAGTCGAGCGACTGCACAACAGCAAGAGAGATAGAAAGGCCAGCCCTACTGTGAGCCACGTCTCAGGGGTGGGGGGCAGGTGGGGGTGGGGGGACTGAGCAGAGAGGTGCTCAGGCTTTACCTGCAGGCATTTAATGCGCGCGGCCAGGGCGTTGATGTTACTGCAGGACTTGCTGCGCGTGGCGTTGATGTAGCACTTGATGGCGTCCTGCGGCTGGTTGCAGGACTCGTAGAGCGTGCCCAGGTCCATCCAGGCTGCCGCGTGGCTGTGGTCCAGCTGCACGGCGCAGATGTATGCCTGCAGAGCGTCCATGGGCTGGTTCTGTTGCTGATACAACACACTGGAGGAGGGGAGAGAGAGAAAGAGAGAGACAGAGAGAAAGAGAGGAAGAAAGACAGGGAGAAAGAGAGGAAGAGAAAGAAAGAAAGAAAGAAAGGAAGAGAGAAAGAAAGAAAGAAAGAAAAGAAAGAGAGAGTAAGAGAAAGACAAAGATAGAGAGCAACATCAGGAAGAGAAAGATAAAAACGTGGAGGACAGAGAGGGTAAGAGGAAGACCGATAAAGACCAAGACAGAGAGAGTACACAGAGAAGGAGAGAAAGAAAAGGCAGAGGCAAAGATAAAAGAGGTGAAGTGGGAGGAACGGAGGAAGAAAAAAAAAGAAATTAAATTTAAGGTGGGAGCACAAGGAGGATTGAAAAGGAACCGGGTGAGTAGATGGAAGAAAGATCGAGGACACAGGGGGAGAGAGAAGGGAGAGAGAGAGAGAGAGAGAGAGAGAGAGAGAGAGAGAGAGAGAGAGAGAGAGAGAGAGAGAGAGAGAGAGAGAGAGAGAGAGAGAAAGAAATAAAGAAAGAGAGAAAGAAAGAGAGAGAGAGAGAAAGAGAGAGAAAAAGAAAGAGAGAGGGAGGGAGAGGGAGACACAGGAGGATGAGGACAGATAAGACACAGGCACATTTAAGGAGAGCAGAGTGAGTGGCCCAGACTTCAGCGATAAGAGGGGGATGTCCGAGAGGAAACTCCATGGACGCGAGATGAGAAGAGTACATGGGGAGGCCGACTCAGGCTCCTGGTCGGTCAACAATTGAAACCAAGCCCCTCAATCCAAGCCCCTCAATCCTACGACCCACGACTTCTTTCCTTCACTCAATTACGTGCTCTAGCCACCCATATGGCCCCACTTCCCAGTCACCTGCAATTAATATTTTAAAAATCTTATCTTTCACTCTCCAGCTTATCAGGGTTGTTTCCCCCTCGCCATAATTGGGGAAGTTATTGCTCTTTTTATCTCTGGGGCTGCCAACCCCCCCATGCCCTTCCCCTCAGCCCAAACCCCCCCCCCTGCCCTTCCCCTCAGCCCAAACCCCCCCATGCCCTTCCCCTCAGCCCAAACCCCCCCCATGCCCTTCCCCTCAGCCCAAACCCCCCCCTGCCCTTCCCCTCAGCCCAAACCCCCCCCTGCCCTTCCCCTCAGCCCAAACCCCCCCCTGCCCTTCCCCTCAGCCCAAACCCCCCCCTGCCCTTCCCCTCAGCCCAAACCCCCCCCTGCCCTTCCCCTCAGCCCAAACCCCCCCCTGCCCTTCCCCTCAGCCCAAACCCCCCCCTGCCCTTCCCCTCAGCCCAAACCCCCCCCCTGCCCCGCCTTCCTGGCCTACTGGGACCCCTGCTGCTCCTCCACGTCTACTCCCACAGGACAGCAGAGACCCTCAGCGCCTGCCCTGCCCCCACCTGAGTACACCCACCTCCACGTCTACTCCCACAGGACAGCAGAGACCCTCAGCGCCTGCCCTGCCCCCACCTGAGTAGACCCACCTGAGTAATCACTCCCACCTGGGCATCACCTCACAAACAACCGTTACCAATCACTTCACCCCTCACTACACAAACAACGTTGTTGTGTTCAATGTTTACATTAAGGTGTTTTCCAGAAAGGGAGAACACCCTACATTTCCTGTAAGGCACTGAGCAGTACATTAAAAAGTCAGGAAGTGAGCGGCTTACCCTATTGAGCACCATGTGTCTGCACTGGCCTCTGATTTGTCAATAGACTGCCGATAGGAGATGAAGGCGTCCTGGACCTTCCCGATACTGGAGTAGCACCTGAGGATGGACAAGACAGTGGAATGGTCATTCAGAGGTCAAAGTTCAAAGAATCTGTAACTGTATTAAATCCCATATACAAGCAACCAAACACTAGCCTAGAAATCTAGACGCGCCCCTAGCGGCAGCAAATTACATTTGCTGCCAGGGCTAGTCTAGCAACTCTCCGTTGGCTTGTGAGCTCCAGAAATCGAAACTTAATCAGGCATTGAAATCGTGTATAGAGTTGTTTGGTGGGCTTAACATAATGATTGATGGCAGAGTTGCAACTGATTGGCTTGAATTCCCTGCTACTTGAAAACAAATATCCTATTGTGTCCTATTGCGTGCAGAGGGAATTTGAAAGACAACTGATTATCCCGCTCCTCGGACTGAGCACTACGAACGGTGAGTGCCCAGACCCTACATTTTAATGTGGGTCTGGCTCGCCAGGCTAACCAAACACACACCAGAGCCTAAAAATACAAAATACAACAAAGAAGAAATCCCACAAATACTGAAACCAAAAGAAAACCATTGGTATAAATGAGCGCACACAAAAACATAGCAGCAGTAAGGTATATGCAAATGATACACGCCAGCTCAAATTGGCCTAACGAATCATGCAAAGTCTATTGTTCAGCCTCACCCTTTTGCTCAACACCCCTCAGTCACTGGCTTCAGTGCAGTTGAGGACTGTCTGACTGCCCTATACTCATGGTTATTGCTCTTCTATGACTGCCATCAGCCAATGGCCTCAACTTCAAACACAACAGTGATAAGAGACTCATTGCAGGGCTTTATCTATGCACGGTTCTCCATGCTCTATCTGGCGAAATACCCCAAGCACCAATAGTCATGCCAGCCTGTACACACTGAGAGGGTTGTGTGAGCCAACCGCAGAAGTTTACTTAGCTCTGAGAGAGTTAAAACTGTGATGTGGTTGTTCAGAAACCGCCACCCATACCACCCAAGACAGTAACACAGAATGACCAGCGCAAGTGTGCAAAAGAGTAGCTTACAGAGCAGAATACTTCACATGTAAAGGCCTTGAAAAACGTTATGTTTTTCATTATTTTATTACATAGAGGCAGCATATTAAAAATGTTAACTTGACAGATTTAAATCCACAACAGAAAAGTTTAGTCCTTTAGCACACTTTATCCAAAATCACTAACAGTTTTTTGAACCCCTGGTGTTGCATGGTCCCTGTTCTACCAGACGAGGAACTACAGCAGCTGTGGAAGAGAAAGTTCCAACGTCTGCCTATTCTGCTCTCCAGGAGACAACAATCCAAAGGGCCATTTCCGGTTCACGTGCCAAGTACTTCCTGCCTCATCCTTCTCCTTTTCCTCTACTTCCTGTTTGAGTACAACAGAACGGAGCCACACACACCGGAGCAAACAATACAGCAGACAAATCCGGCCAAGTCTCCAGCAAACCCACACCATGAACACCAAACGTCTTTTGCAAAACCATGCCGGAACATCCACGTAAATTATAAAGTCTACATGATTTATAAAAGGTGACGGAGACAAACGCTCAAAAAAAAAAAAACAAAAGGAAAAAGAAAAAAGCACCATGAATGCCAACTCTGTTGGACTCCCCAATGACAAAATCAGCATATATTTATATATAAATAAATATGCTTCAATGTACACATGTTCAACCAATAGAATGAAATACACCATGAACATTAGAATAAACACCTTTTGACATAATCTGCGATATAGAGCGTTGTTCCTACCTGCCCAGGAAGTACCAGGACTGTCCCGAGTTGGGGTCAGCTTCCAGGGACTTCTGCAGACACTGGATGGCATAGCTGTCCTTGTTGGCTTTGTCCCCGAGCTGCTCCACCGTGTGATGCATCCAGCCTGCAGCGGCACCCCATGAAGAAGAGGAGGAGGAGGAGGAAGAGGAGAAAGAGGAAGATGAGGAGGAGGATGAGGTGGAGGGCAGCATGGTCAGTTTCCAGGGTACTGAGCAACTCTGCAGGTAGACTAACTCCTGTCTCCACACAAGTTCCTGCTGAAGCCGATCTTGTCTACAGTTAGGCTAAGACCGGAGCGTTATCTTTTCCTGCTCTCCCGCCCTCACATTACATGCTCTCTCACACAGGAGGGGTAGCTGCCTGACCAGCGAATCAAACCCCGACCTGATGAAAACATAAACAAATAAATAATTGAAGCCGCCAGCAAATGGTGTGCCTGCTTTCAGTCGCTGTGCACAATGGGAGGGAACGAGGGTGTGTGTGTGTGTGTGTGTGTGTGTGTGTGTTCCGTCTGGGCGTACTCTGTCCAAACAGCTCTTTGCCTTGCGCTTCCCTCCCACCCAAGAGCGGTCGTCAAGGGAGGCCAGACAGCTTGTGCACACAAACACACACCATCCTCCCCCTCTCTCCCAAAACGACCCCAACTCGTGTCTCTCACTCACCCTCTCCCTCATATTCACCCCAACCACATCCCCCCCCCCCCCCCACACACACACACTTGCACCCATTTTGCACACACCCTCTCTTAACACCTGTGGCAAGCCTGGCGCCCATTGGAGTGTTGCCATGGCAACTACACTAGCGCCAACAAATGCAGGGGGAGGGAAAAAATGGTGGTTTATGACAGGGTGTGTGTGTGTGTGTGTGTGTCTCTGTTTGGAGGGCTTAACATTCTGGGGAAGTGTCTGGTGTGTGTGTGTGTGTGTGTGTGTGTGTGTGTGTGTGTGTGTGTGTGTGTGTGTGTGTGTGTGTGTGTGTGTGTGTGTGTGTGTGTGTGTGTGTGTGTGTGTGTGTGTGAGATAACCTGGCGAGCCAGTCTAACGACAAGTTGCATCAGACAGTCATTTGAGACTGGAGTGTGAGGTGTCTGGAGAATTAGTCCACAATGTGGAATATGGGGATTCCAAGCAGGGAAGGACTAATTTGGGAATACTTGGTTGTTTGTCTTTGCTCTATGTACCGACATGGGATGATGCAATCCAAAGGGAGTTTACCAGCACACCTCCCAATCAAAAACCATAATAAGCAACTATAAATATATAAACTATAAATACCAAAAATATTCCATTCATATCAGATATGTCATCATCAAGCCATAATCATTAACAAAAATCAGGCTTACATGGTACATTTAAACAAAACCCATCAAGATTCGCCCTTCTCCCCATTTAACAAAAAAAGCTGATAGCCAGAATATTTCTTTACCCAACATGAGAACATACCCCAAGTTCCACACCATCCGCGCTTATAGGCAGCCACTGAGTAATCAAACAACTAGAGTGCAAATTCAGCCACTCGTAGTAAAGACGTCCAGATGCACTTACCCAGTTGTTGGAGGGTGGTCGCCTTCACCTGTGCCGGAAGATTCTCCGTTTGTAAGAGAGTCTCGTACGCTTCTTTTGCAGCACGGTACTTCTTCTGCAGAGAGGAGCGGAGGGAGGGCAGAGAAGGAGAGAAGAGGAGGGTGAGAAACCAGAGGAGTTGACCATTTTTATGACCGTCCAGTCTGGACACAAAAGGGGCCCCTGAGACTGACCAGCACAAGGGGGGGTGGGGGGGGGGGGGCTTTCAAAGTGTGACCGTGGAGGAAGGGGGCAATGATGTTAACTAGCAGCGAAGAGAGGAGGGGGGTCATCAGACACTATGGGAGGGTCAGTCTGGGACATAACAGTGCAGACAAGACTCAACAAGTCGGACCGCTTTAGTGTCTGTGTTCGTCTCCGTGTGTGTGTGTGTGTGTGTGTGTGTGTGTGTGTGTGCGCGTGTGGGTGCGCGTGTGTGTGGGCGTGTGCGCGTGCGTGGTTGGGCTGGTTGCCCTACGGCGTTGTATCAGAGAAACCTGAGAAGACCACTTAGAATAAGTGTTTGTTTTTCTTGCTGACCTTGAGACAGGCAGAGTCTAAGCCCAAGCACTTAACAGGATCTTGGCTATAGCAGAGTCAAACACACAAACACACACAGTTGTCTTTCCACAACCTGTCTAGGTTTACTAAAAGCAGCATGTCAAACATTTCGGTCCGAATGTTTGGTCTCTCCAAACACACACAAACACACACACAGCCAACTTCACTTCACTCTGATGCAACTTACAGACTCATTTTAGAAACTTGGGCAGGTTACAAATCCTTTTTGTCTGTGGCAACTAAGCGAGATTCCAAACGACTATTCAACCAAAAGTAAAAGCCAAATAGATGAGGTCAAAAATAGCAAACATGAAACATAAACAGAAACCCAGTGACCTGGATGCATCAAAAACGGTTTTCTGTAATCTCGGTCACGGTAAGAGTACACACACCATTAAACCGCTGCGCCTTACAATCAGTCTATAAATCAACCATGTTTAAGTCACTGGTAAGAGTAGAGCAGAGCTTTAGGAAAGATATGCTTGATATCTCCCATCAGATACCAAAGGAGCACCTGGGAAATGTAGTCACAGTTCACTGGTGGAGAAGTTCCATAATCACATGCCTTTAGACCAGAAACCACCAGTCTGGTGGTTGCCATGGTACAACAGGACTGCCGAGTGCCCTGGGACTGAGCATTTGATTGGCCAGTGAATGATTAATGACTAGGAAGTGGGAAGGGTCTGGCCTGGAGCTCCATACACTGCACAAGGCATCTTTTCCATTTTTCTGTGCTATGCCAAACTAAACTTGGATGTCCGAATTTAGCTTGATAAACTATGAAGCTCTTGGGAAAAAAAAAAAAGAAAAGTACAGAATCTCAACTCAGAATTTCCAACCTGTGGCTTAAATTCAGATTTTCTTTTTTTCAAATTTCTCAACCCATGATTGTGACAGATACAGTCACTATATCCGCTGTAGTTTGCACGGAGATATTTATACAATGTGGAGAAATACATTTTCAAAAATACGTGTAAACAGGGCCTTAGAACAACACGGGCAATACAGAACCCCGACACATTCCACAGATATCCACAAGTGAAGCTGACAAAGTGGCTCATCTTCATCAACATATTAGGGACTGTGGTATAGGGCCCCCTATAAATCCATGGTAAAACTGGACACTCAGGGGAGATGAAGAAAGGGCTGTGTGTGTGTGTGTGTGTGTGTGTGTGCGTTGAGGAAGTAGAGGTGATCTTGCATGCCCTGATGCTGGAGGGCAGTCTCTAGGGTAACTGCTTTCCACAAGGACCCCTCTCCTCTCTGTCCCGTGTTAATTATTTACCACTTCCCCTCCATGCCAGCAGCCAGATGCTGCAGTCTCAACGCCTCAGGACACACACACCACACACACACACTTTAAGCTACTCAGCACCCCATCTCATCAATACCCTTAATCCTTCTGTACCCTCTAGATATTACAGACCACACCAACATTCTTACCAGCTTTAAGACAATAAGCCAGTTGTAAAAGACAAAAATGGGCACATCTGTTTAAGCTAGTGTGTAGTGTACACTGATTGTCCTTACCTGAATTTCATATAAGTGAGCGATGTGGAACTGGACTGTAAGATAGAGAGGAGAGAAAGAAAAACGCTGTTAGCAAAACTATTCTGAGAAAATGAAAGGCTAGCAAAAGCCCTTTAGAGAACAGGAACACACTTATCAAGGAAAGGAACACGGCCAGAGTAGATTAAGAAATGGAGCCTGCACAGGCGAGAGGGCTGTGGTGGTGTGGAGAGGGCTTTTTCCATTAGTGCACCTCAGCAGCTCGCTATGAAAAGCACATAAAGGTGTACATGCTGATTGATGGAGAAATAAAGCAAGGTAGGCAGGGTTAGAGGGAAGGGGGGAGGGAGAGGGAGTTAAAAAAAAAAAAAAGTGAGGGAGAGAGAGAGTGAACATGAGCGAGAGATATGGAAGGAGTGCAGGATGGACTGTAAGGGAGGGAGAAATGGAAGGAGGAGAAGAGTGAGAGAAATAAAGACAGAGAGAGCAGAGAAGGTGATATGGAGATACTGTACATGTTGGGGGGGGTGGGGGGGTCGGCTTTGTGAGATCTCTGCCTGCCTGCGCCAACCTGCGCTGCCATTACTGAGGAGTGTCCTATTACCGCCTGGGCGCATGGAGCGCCGCTCCAGCCAGCCCCGTATGGCTGTTACCATAGCAACAGGCTGTCTCAGGCAGCAGGGAAATGGCAGGGAACAGCCACTTCAGATGGAGGGAGGGAGGAAAGGAGGAGAGGAGGAGAGGATAAAGGAGGAGAGGATAAAGGAGAAGATGAAGTTTGGGGTAGTTAAAAGGGGGGGGGTTCATGTTTAGGAAAAGAACATTGAAATGTCTAGCCTTTGCCATTGAAATGTCTAGTCCAATGCCTTTGGTTTGCAGTGGTTGTATCAGGCAGACATGCTATGTGGGGACAAGACTTCTGAGAAAACTGAGGGCTGTTAAATAATGCAGGCAGGTGGCTGCCTTCCGCAGCGAGCGTGTGTGCGTGTGCGTTTAGAGAAAGAGAAAGATAGGGCCTGTTTGCTGGTACTTACTTTCAGCTTTGGACAAAGTGCAGGGGTTCGAGTCAATCAAAGCCAGCTGAAAATGCTGTGAAGAGACAGGGGGAAGGAGATCATTAGACGAAAGAGACACACATTGGTACGCCACAAAAACAACATTCAACAAAAAAGGCTCTCGAGGGCACAATGACACTCAAGTGATGACTTGAAAAGCTGAGAGTGCCGTGTTGAGAGCACCAATAAGCTAAATCACACAACCTTTTCACATTAGCAAACCCATTTCAGCTCTGTAGTGAATCCCAGATTACGTTACAATTGAGCGGAGTGTGCTACACATACAAACATCAGAACCATGGTTGCTAGGTGACTGCGGACCATTTCATGACCTTTAGGATGGGCAGCAGATCATAGGCATTAAGACTCACGAGAGTGGTTCCCACATCAGACAGATAGTGGGAGAAGCAGGTACATTACCTGTGATCGAGCGTGTGTAAGGACAAGAGCTCTATCTCAATGAATTGTGAAATGCATACATATTTAAATACTGGACACTGGAAAATCAGGTGAACAGGTGATCCAGTGTTCCAAGCAGAAGACACAAATGGCTCACAGCCATGGAAAAGGGCTGACACACACACACAAGCTGCTGCTCAATCACCGACATTACATGACCTTCTTTGCATTCAGAAAGAAAGTGACACCAGGAGAGGGGGAGGGGGCAGGTGTGGGATGTCTCCCGGGTAACTGATGAGAAGTCCAGGGACTGGAGAGGGGGTTAAGTGCAGAGAGGGGGGATTAGAGAAACAGTGAGATGAGAAAAAAAGAAAGAGGGAGAAGGAGAAGCTGAGAATCAGAGAGCAAAAGAAAAGGAGAGACATGAAAGGAGGATGAAGATACGCCGAGGAGCAGAAAAGGGCAATAGTGTGTGTGTGTGTGTGTGTGTGTGTGTGTGTGTGTGTGTGTGTGTGTGTGACGGTGTGTGTGTGTGTGTGCGTGTGACGGTGTGTGTGTGTGTGTGTGCGTGTGACGGTGTGTGTGACGGTGTGTGTGTGTGTGTGTGTGTGTGCGTGTGTGTGTTCCATTCATCTCATACATTCATCAGCACGTCTAATCCCCACACTCCTCCTCCATTCATCTCTACATAGTCCCTCTGTCCTTCAGTCCCGACAAGGACAAGACACTTCCTCTCTCGCGCTCTCCTTCTCTCACACACACACACACATATGCATCCCATAATACAACTGTGTCAGCTGTTTTCCAGGCCTACAAGAACAGAGCTCTTCCACTGCCCCACTCCTTACCCATATATGGGCGTTACCTTTACCTGACCTGCAGCCAGGTGAAGGTGGGCAGCCAAACCACCAGCATCCCCATCACCATGGCTACCATAGCCATCTCTCCTACCCTGATCTTGATAACCAATCATACATCACCATTCTCCTTTACCAATTCTACAAGGACCATCAGCATCATTATCATCTTCCTCATCACATTCAGTCTTCATACCAATTAGCACCATGGCCCAACTTCAACCAGCTGTTAATTAGCGTTATTATCTCGACCTCCTGGCCCATCAGCGCTCATCGCCTTCATCTCTCGTCCACAGCGGCACGCTCTTCCAGCTGCACAGGTGCGTTGGCAACAGCAGGCTCAAAGTGAGCGTAGCGAGGGGGGGGGGGGGAGCGCTGGCAGAGCACGCTGCCATTAAGTATTCAAAAGCTGACTTGCTCTGCCATCAGGATGCTGCTCAGATCAATAAAGACGGCTGGCGCTCAGAGAGCACGCAGAGAAACACGAAGGGATAGAAACACACACACACACACACACACACACCTGATACTGAAGTGGTGTCTTTTCAGATGGCCTAGGAATGGTGGAGAGAGCCGGTGAGGACATCTACGGGTCAATAGTATGCTGGGGGGGGGGGGGGGGGTCACGCGTTCATCTCTCTGATAAAGCGTTTTTTCCTCCAACCAGCCACTCAATGTCAGACAGATCAAAAACCCCAGCCACTGTCTCATACTACAGAGCTGCCATCGAGCTCAACACAAACCAAACGCGTGACCCCCCACACACACTCAAGCCCCCTCAACACACCGTGACACACATACACAGTCACACAAACACACAGTGCCGAAACAAACGTAAAGCCCCCCCTTGCCAGCTCCACCACACACACACACACACACACACACACGCATGCAAGCCAAAAATAGCCGTGACAACCAGCAGAGTGCCGGCGGCAGCCAGAGGACCACGTACGTTACCCAGCCGTTGGTAGGGATCTGGGGCTCTCCTCTCCTCGTTTCTCTCCTCCTCCTTCTTTCTCTGCCACCCTGTCTCTCCTCTGCCTGTTCTCCTGCACCAGTCGCTGTCCTCTTTTCTGCCTCCTCTCCTCCTCCTCCTCCTCCTCTTCTTCTCTTCCCTCCACTCCTCTCTTACTCTCCCTCTCTCCTCTCCTCTGCCTGGGCGCTTCACTGGCTGCCTGATACTGCAGCAGGATCACCGGGCTTCTCTCTCTCCCTCTCTCTTTCCCTCCCTCCCTCCCTCCCTCACTCACACTCTTCTCTCTCTCCCTCTAATACTGATTACTATTCAGCAGAGCACTGCAACCGAGAGATCACACTCTCAGAGAGAGAGAGATGGGGAGAGAGCGGGCGGACACACACGCACACACACACACACACACACACAATACCTCTAGGCAGACAGATTTCCCCCTCCCTCCCTCTGCTTCACCCACTTCATAATCTTGGAGCTGTAGACTAGTGCATCTCCCAGCTCTCCCCTGTCTCCCCCCCCCCCTCAGCATGCCTCCCTCCCTCCCTCCTCTCCCTCCCTCCCTCCTCTCCCTCTGCAGGAAATCAGCACGAGACGGAGAGAAAAAATAGAGTGTGAGAAGAGCGAGCGGAGCACTCAAGTACAGCACTGAATCCCCAATGAAAAAAAAAAAAAAAAAAAAACACAGCAGCAGCAACAGAGGCAGAAGCTGCACACCACAGAGCCCTGTGATCATCCAGACAGATGATAGAACACAAATGTGAGACAGACAGACACACAGAGAGACACACAGACAGACAGACAGAGACACAGACAGACAGACATAGACAGATAGACAGACAGAATGAACAGGAGAGATAGACAAGGAGAAAAGCAGTGAGATGGGGGAAGAGCAATGACATGGGAGGAGTGAGAGAGAGATGAAAGGAGGAGAAAAAAAAAAAAAAAGGAGATTGGAGCGTATGGAGGAGTGAGGGCGCAGCGCAGTGTTCCCATGGGGCCCCGTCCCTAACTGAGCAACAGTAGCTCCGCCGAGCAGATGCACGGATTCTTCAGCTCACCTCTCCTCTTGTACGTGACACTAAACAAATCATAAACACCTCGTCACACTGCTTTGAATATACAAATGCTCAAAGCATAGCCAGCCCCACACACACGCACATCATTGTCAATGAAGATCCTTCATGGCTTCAAAGAGCCCCCACCCCCCCCCCCACACACACACACACCCCTTCAAGCCATGAATGATATAACTGAAGACACCTTACAACTGTCTGCATGCAGGGCATCAAAAAGCCTGACAAACTACCTGGCAGACACTTCTGGGAGAGGAGTGTGTAATAGAGACAAAGTGATTAGGGAAGGAGGTGTGTGTGTGTGTGTGTGTGTGTGTGTGTGTGTGTGTGTGTGTGTGTGTGTGTGTTTGGGGGGGGGGGGGGGGGTGTATAAAGGAGAGGGAGAGAGATAGGAGTGTTGGATAGGGTGCTCTCATATCACTGCTAGGAGAGCCGTGGGTGCAGCCCACTGGGCGATGGCCGCTCTGAGCGCGCAGCCTTTGTTCCACTAACTGGGACACACACAGGCGCAGTGTTATCGCAGCGCTGGCACGCAGCCAACGCTCCTTTTACTGGGTTCAGACGGAGCACGGAGGACATGCTGCACGTGCAGCTATGGCAACATCTTGGCCTCCACTCGCCCAGCTCTGCACGCACGCACGCACGCACGCACGCACGCGCGTCATTTAAGCCTCCACCCAGTACCCCCCACCCTACCCTTCTCATCTACCCCACCCTTTTTTTCTCCACCATTAGCACTCTTCTTCAGAGCCGGTCCTCTCATATAGCCCCTTTGAGGGGTAAATTCTAGTGAGGTGGGTTCAATGTGAGGTTGTCAGAAGCAGTTGCGTAGTCCTGCCTGCTATGCACGTGTGCACACGCGCACCCTCTCCCTCCCCCTCTGCCCCCGTCTCTCTGATGGACAGAGGACAACAAAAGCTATTAAGAGAGAAGCCCTGCGTTTATAGAGCTCTGCAGCCCGGCACTCTTCAGAACATGCACAGCTGGACGACACACACACACACAGACACACACCCCCCTCCCTCCTAATCCCCGTTACATAATTTTCTGAAGGAGGAAGCCCCGACGCAAAGCATATGAGCCTAATCAGAGATTTGTTAATGAGTGGCATGGGCATCTGACCACACACACACACACACACACACACACACTTAAAGAGAACACAACTCCATATGCTGCGACACACACACACACACACACACACGCACGCACACACGGGAGGAGATGGGCATCTTATGGCTCAGGCTCCACGGTGCCCCGTGATGTATGTGTGATAGTACGTTCACACAAACAGTGGTGGGGGGCGTGAAAGTGGCCGGCAGTCACTTCTGCGAAAGCAGAGTGTGTGTTTTGAGCAGTGTGGCCGCGACAATAAAGTGACAAATGATAATGATGATGAGCAAGGACACAGATCCAACCAATTCAAATTTAGATGTGCCACAGTTCAGAGAACAAAACATTAATTTTAGTTCCCACCAAACATTGGTACCGTTTAGTGTCTGCAATAACAAATATATTTTTGGAGAGACAGTTTGGATTTGTTTAGCACTTGTTCTCAGAGTGTGTAACATGGTGGGGAAATTACAAAAAACAAAAATTTCACCAAACAAAAAACATCCCTAAATTGACCAATGTGTCTGAAACTGTTGTGCTTTTATAAACTACATTTTGGTGGTGAGGCAGTTAGACTGATTCAATGTTGTCAACAATCTCAAGTCAATATTTAAGCAATCGCAATTTTATTTTATTACTTCTACAAAATAATATACCACGTATGAACACTCCAGCAGACTTCTGGAAAACCTACTAGCCTCAAAGGCATTGGTAGTTTCGGTGAATTGTGGCCAGCCTGGTCGCCTGTGGTGTGAGCGTACGGTAAGGACACTGGAGTCTCATTCACAAGTCTGATTCAGTGAGGGAGAGCAGAAGGGTGGGGCACTGGTAGGAGGAGGGGGGGGAAAGAAAGAAAGAAAGAAAGAAAGAAAGAAAGAAAGAAAGAAAGAAAGAAAGAAAGAAAGAAAGAAAGAAAGAAAGAAAGAAAGAAAGAAAGAAAGAAAGAAAGAAAGAAAGAAAGATATGACCACTCTTCTCTTCAAGCGACTGGGCCAGATGGCAACTCAGCACGGCCTCAAACACACACACATACATACACACACTCAAAATCAGAGCATGTGCAAGGAAACCAGCGAGACAGAAACAAACAGACACATGCGCACACCCACAATCCTCTCCAAAGTCTAATCTTCTAACTTCACTGCCAAGCCCACTGTCGTTTGCTAGTGCAGTAGACATAACTCAGGCCAAAACCAGAGTGCGATCTCTGTTAGAGGTCATACACCTTTGTCTAACTGGACCGCTAAGGAGTTTTAACCAAAATTGTTCAAAATCACCAGCATTTGGATAAGTGGCCTGTGACAAGTCATCACTATTGTGCAAGATGACCGTCAGACAGATCTGTGACAAATTGACTCATAGTCAAACTAAACTGCGACTCATGGTCAAACTGACCACTGAAAGAGTTGAGGCTAAAACAATTATGAGAGCTGTTTGAAAATAAGTCAATAAACCAATCAATGGCTGCAGGTCAACACCAAAATCATACGCTACCAAGACTACCTTCCACCTGCAGTTCTGTGATTTTCCTTTTAACAGTAACTGATGGGAGGGGGGGGGGGGGGCAGAAACAGGAGGGTGCTGAGAGAGAGAGCACAAGGCTCACAAAAGCAGCCTGACAATAAATAATTAGCAGAACAGCAGAAACCTGCAGCAATGTAATTCAGCAGCTATCAAGCCACTGGGGAGAAATGAGGAGGCGGCAATAAATACAGGGACCATGATCACAGAAGACTGCTGGGGCTGGGACACGTGTGAGTGAGTATTGACAGAAGGACAGGAATGACTTGACTGGTATCAAAGCCCTCAAAAAGTTCAATAGAGAATGGCACAGACGGATACGACAGAAGAGTGATGCTTAGCATTCAGGACTATTGACTGGGGTGGGGGAAAATATATAGATTCAAAAGTATTGATTTCATTCTGCCAAGTTGGAGCAGCCTTGAATGGCAAAGTAGTTTTCAGAGGCATTAAATAAATATTCCTTAGTCTTGAGACATAGCAGTCAAACACCCTTTCAGACAATGGTTAAGTTCATGAATCAATTCAGTGTGACAGGGTGTGTGTGTGTGTGTGTGTGTGTGTGTGTACACGGTCAGTATCTGGTGGGTGTGAGGTGAATGTGTGTGTTCTGAGAGAGGTGAATGTGTGCATGCCCTGAGTAAGGAGAGGAGGTGTGTGTGTGTGTGTGTGTGTGTGTGTGTGTGTGTGTGTGTGTGTGAGAGAGAGAGAAAAATACCTTCAGGCTTGACTCGTAGTCGGTGTTGACCTTAAACATCAGGCCGAGCCGCAGGTGGATCTCCTTGGCTCTTGAGAAGCCCGGGTCAATGTAGAGCACCTCCTGGAAGGCCTTTATCGCCCTGAGATGGACACAAAGGGAAGAGATGGGAGAAGGTGAGCTCTCATCTTGTATATCTTAGCTCCTGTTTGAGAGCACAGTCCCTGTGCCAGTGTAGAGAGGGATAAACCTAGAGACACCTCGCAATGCACCACCCAAAGAGACATCTGCCAACAACCAAGACAAATAGCTTATCAGTAAGATCCATTAAAAGGACATCATGAGAGCTGAACAAGCCTTTCAAAAAAATTTAAAAAAAAATATATTAAAAATTAGCCATAAACGCCCAAGAAAAGAGTGTGCAGAAATGACACTCAGAATAAAAGATTTTTTAAAAAAAATAAATAAATAAATAATAAAAAAAAAAAAAGCAGAATATGAACATGGTAAAAGCTGCATGACGCGAAAGCTAATTAGCAGTCTTTTGGTTGCGCGGCTAGTTTGCAATTAGCGCTGGGAGCTCTGGCGCGTCAGCTCCTTTTTCCCGCCACCTGAGATCGTGAGCGCTTCCGATCAACCAGAGGACAAAAATCACCATGGCGAGAACCGGCTGTAGCAAGCTGGTCACCTTGGCAACGTGTCCATTCCGACTACTGCTTCATCAAAATGAGTTTCAAGAGAGACGGCGTATGGTATACATGTATGAACTGAAGGTAAGAATAGAGATCGCCAGACGCCTCTGTGTGTACACATACAGCTGTCTGCACATGCTCTTGTGTGTATGGACATATAAAACACGTGCCCAAATCTCAGCAGTAAGACTCAGTGAGTGCCTGCCTAGCCAAGCGCCAACACACACACAGGATGTATTCCTCATTGACGCACAGCCCACTGAACTCAATGGCCCCAACTTTTCTCCTCCCCTTCCAAGTCCCCCCCTCCTCTCCTCTGTTCCCTTACACCCACCCCCTCTCCTTCACTCAGTCTCTCCCCCCTTCATTCTTCTCCATCCCCCCTTCTCTCTCTCTCTCTCTCACAGTAGAATGCTCGATGAGTGCTGCTGTGCTCTGGAACAGATCGAACGTGACAGAATGCCAGGCTTGAACTACAGCTAATAAGAATGAGCGCCCAAATGGGGGGTGGGGGGAAGAAAACAGAGAGAAAAGTGAAAATGAAGAGAGGGGGAGGGGGGGGGGGGGGGGAGAGAGAGAGAGCGCGAGAGAGAGAGAGCGAGAGAGACACTCCCGCAGAAAAAAGGGGGCTATTTGTGGTGATTGCGGTGAGGCCAGAGAGGAATGACAGCTAACCCAGAGGTCCGTGGTGCTCGTTAACCCGGAGCTGGGAGTAGACAGGCCGACTGCCAGCAAGGGGAGAACACTGATTAGCCTCAAACAACCCCCCCCCACACACTGCTGATGTAAGAGTGGAACAGAAGCCATCCTTCCTTCATTATGTCTTCACACCTGTGCGTGTGTGTGATCGGCTATGCATTTCGGGGTGGGTGTGTGTGTGCGCGCGCGCGCGCGCGTTAGTGTGCGTAGCAACACATTTGTGTGTCTGTGTGGCGTTTCTACACGTGTTTGTGTACAAACATGATTGTTTGTGCGTGTGTGACCAGCTATGTGTTTCGGTGTGTGCGAAAAGTGTGAGTTGCAACAAGTTTGTGTGTCTGTGTGTGTGTTCCAACATGATTGTACATGTGTCTGTGTGAAAGACTAACTGGGACAGCAGGCAGCGGCTCAAGTAAAGAAAGTTCACATTTGCTAGTGCGCATGTGTTTAAAGGCATGTGTAGAGTCTACCAGCAAGTGAGTATGTCATAGGATAATCTGCATGCACACACACACACCTGTCAATCTTCGGCAACACTACAGATTGACTACAGTGGATTCTCTTAAAGCAAATTGTATCCCAACATTTTTTTATTTATTTTTTTTAAACACAGTGTATATGTTCAGAGATGGAGGAGCCTGCAAAGTAGCGACCACCTAAGGAGGCAGTATGCATAAGAGCATCCATTAACCACCTCTTTGTCCAAAGACATCACTGTCACACCTTACAGGAAAGGGGAAGAGATAAGACTTTTTGTTTGTCAATTCATTGTCAAGAAAAATATAGTCATTTAATCTATTTCTTTGTATGAACCCTTTTTTCAGTTATTTACTTTTCTCTGGCCATAGAAAATGAAAATATGAAAAAAAACACAAAAAAAAAACAATCCAATCATTCAATGACGCAAAAGTAGCGTTGGACTATAGTAAACACCATTCCCCTGTAGGACTGCTCGATTATAGCAAAACTTTAAATTATGACTATTTCGGTCAACACTGCGATCACGATTATTTAACATGATTACTCCATGGAAATATTAATTTTCTAACCTAAAAAAAAAAATAATAAAAAAAAAGTCAATTAACTTGAAAAAAATAATCTTAAACATAATACAAAAAAGTTCAAAAGATCACATATATAGCAGTTACAGCTTGTAAAGAGAAGAAGCACACCAGATTTATACGATTTTGAAGACAAAACAAGAGCATTGCTACCAAACAGAAATTCGTAACCGTTGAATACATTATACCACCCATTCAATTCACAAGAGCCGAAGAACCAATACATACAGAAGCCATAGAAATACACTCCCCGTTCGTCCTCTGTCAGTGTATTGTTAGCATTTCTCTCTGCTGCGGGCATTTCTCCCTAAAAATATCACATTGGTGTGCTGCCAAAAATAGTGTCCGCACATCTGACCATGGAGGAAATGGGTTTGTATACATACACGTGCACAGGATGTCTAGATTACGGGGGGACGTACCGCTGCAGATGAAATGGAAATGTAGGGGCACATGACGCACAGAGACATTCAAACAATCGGCACGGCTTCCTGTCAGAACTCAAACACGCCAGGCTCAGCGTTTATTGCAGCTGGGGTGGCAAACGTGACAGGGAAGAGAGAGTGGACATCAAGAGAGGTCAGGAAAAAGAGTGGGCATCAGGGGTGAGGAGTAGAGGCGCTGCATTAAGGAACGGTCATACAGGCAGTAACAGCTGGATGGTCCGAACAATCAAATGATCCATATCCACCTCAAGACCTGCTTGTGGGTTTTTTTTTTTATTGTTGTTTAGATTGTTATGGTCAAAGGGTCAAAGGCTGCAGGCCTTGATGCACAAATTTTTGCTGGTTTACATCTGCGTTTGAGAGTGGCCCATTTCAGACATCTGTGTTTACATGGTTCACTAATTTTAAACACTTGACTGAGACAATCCGCATGTCCATCAGAGGAATTCTGGTCACCGAAATGAAAGCAAACAGTCGGCAAATGCACAAAATAAGCTTGCATTAGGGTATTTGAGTATCTTGAGAAGTCTGCAAAATAGGCAGTTTTATTTTAAAGAAAAGGTGGAGAGCTTTTCCCATCTCCGTTTTCATTTTAATTACACTGTTCTGCCAGTCGTGCGTTCATGTGAAACTAAAAGCAACATTGTAGGCTGTTATGTAAATGCAAAAACGTTAAAGGTCGTGGGCATTTTTAAAATCGGAATTGGGTCACATTTAACTAACAGTGTAAACATAGCCAAAAAGTATCAGAATTAGCAGATATTGGGGTAGAAAAAAGTAGAAGCAATTTTGAGTTAAACAATAGGGCTTAAAAGGAGAAGTTCAGTGTAATATTGACCTAAAGTTTGTTAAAAGATGATACGGAGTGTGAACTTTTGTCTCATAGCTCATCTCGGCTAGTCCCCTGCACTCCGAAATCTGGCGCTAGTTAGCCAGACTTCTCCTTTAATTTGAATTTGCAAAATCGAAGGCATGGAAGATCTCTCCTTGGCCTCCTCTCTCGCTCCTTCACACACACACACACACACACACACATATTCTCTCTCTCCCCTTCCCTCACCCACCCTTTCTTTTCCTACACCTCCTTCACACTCACACACATTCTCTCTCTCTCTCTCCCCCCCCCCCTCACCCACCCTTTCTTCTTCCCCTACACCCCTTGCTCAGGCCTCGGAGTCCAGAAGTTTTTGTCACGCTGCCAAGTTTATACAGAGACCCCCTCCAGGAGGACACCACTTGCAACGGAGAGGTGTGTGTGTGTCTGTGTCTGTGTGTGTGTGTGCGTGTGCGTGTGCGTGTGCGTGTGTGTGTGTGCGTGTGTGTGTTGGCACAGGGACTCTGAGAACAACAGAGGAGCGTTTGTTTGGGCACCAGTGACAGTGAGAGACAGGAAAATTAGATGTAACAAGAAAGTAGATAAGGTGGAAAAAAAAAAAAAAATCATGTGAGAAGCAAGAGAGAGAAGACAGAGTATAACAGGAAAGTGAGTAAGTGATGGCCACAGTAAGAAAGTGAAAGTGTGTGGCGGTGTGGTGTGTGTGTGTGCGGGCAAACATGTTTGTGTGAGCTTATGGGCGGAAGCAGGTCCTCTCGGTTTCTATACGAGCTCTGCTTGCATATGTGGGGGTTGGGAGTAACTGTATCTCTGTGCATCTCTGTGCACGCATGTTCGTAGGTTACTTCATCAGCTGAGAATATAACTGAAACCACAGGACACAAACACACAGGGAAGAGAATGCCCGGTGCCATGGTGATCCTGAAGATGCTCTGTCTAAGCTAAGGGGATGAATAATGCACTGGCTGACATCAGTAACCTCCAGGTCAGCATTTGGTGGGAATGCTGATCCACTCTTTACAACACACACACACACACACACTACACGTCCAGCCAGGATCACAGTCACCCACATATCTTTACTAACTAATGCAGACACACACACAGACAAGTACAGACAAACACAAGAATTTCAGAGAGCACAGAAAACACACCTTACTGATCACAAAACCAATGTGCACACTAACAGGCAAACGTTTAGGAAAATGACTGGCGTCCAACAGCAGACTCTGAGCCAACCACCCCAACAACGTTCCCTTGAACACAGCCCCCTCACTCCAGCCTCTTCTCTTCGGAAGGCCGATAAGCCTGTCGATAAGCCTGTCTGTGCCCTGACGGTGTTTGTTTGTTTGTTTATTTATTTATTTAAATATCTATCTATTTGTGTACTTATTCATTTGATTTGAACCCAGCATGGCATGCCTACCTTCTCTGTCCCCCATGGGCCTCTGAGCAGCTGGGCTGTGTGGGCCTAGACAGGAAGAGAGGGGACCTCCAGTAGTAAATAAGCAGACAAACACCATCGGCACGTCTTCATCAACAGCTAACTACAGTCTTTATCTATAAGGTTTAAAATAAACACTATCTGCACGTCTACAACAGCTAGCTACAGTCTTTATCTATAAGGTTTAAAATAAACACTATCTGCACGTCTTCAACAGTTAGCTACAGTCTTACTTTATCTATAAGGTTTTAAAAAAAAGAAAAAGAAAAAAAAAAAGCCGTCTCTTTCTCTAGATCTGCAACTCTAGTGCTGGTATTCACACATAGTTTAAGCCACTCTTATAGCACAGTGCTAAATGGTAGTTGGTAGACTCAGAAGAGAAAGGTGGTTTTATTTAAAAAAGGTGAACAACTCTATTTAAGAGCCTTGCATAAACAAGGCAGAGATTTCCATCAGCTCCCACCATAGACTAAAACACAACTATTTTACACTCAATGTTGAAATCTTTACATCTACTGGCTTCTAACCGAACCTAACCATTTAAGGAGAGGTGCTTACCAAACCATGCAGCACATGAGACTACCAGAGAAACGCTTACTTGACAAGTACCAACCACACAGAGCTATGAAGTGTGCGCTGAGCTGCTCTGGCCTCTATGGGTGTGGACTGTGTGTGTGTGTGTGTGTGTGTGTGTGTGTGTGTGTGTGTGTGTGTGTGTTTGTTCTTGTGCGTGCAGTAGAAGCAGTGAGGAGTAAAGTTCGCCTAAGGACGAAATGCCCACGGCTGCGCAAAAGAAACAGCATCAATGGCGATCTTTACACCACCCGGAGAGCGCGGTCCGATTGTGTGGGAATAGTTTGCGCACGAGCATACAGCACTAGCTACCCTCCCACCCAAAAACCTCGTCCCTACCCGACACTCCTCCCCCTTGGGTCCGCCCCCTCGCGCTTTGGTGACCTCGATAGCTCCAGGGGCAGAGTTGGGTCTCTCCCAGCCTGGCGCGATCCGGCAGTTTTTAACTGTTTCGTGGCTGCACAGTGAGTCTGAGTCACCTCATATATCTTTGCTAACCAGCGCACGTCGCGCTACTGACATCGAAGTGCCCATAAAATTGACCTGCATTTTCTGAAAAGGATAGTTATATTTTGATCATAGGTAATACACTGGAAGGCTCATTTTCCCAGAGAGCCTAGAGGCCAAAACAAAGTGATTTATAATGGCACTGCTCGTTATAACAGATGTATTGATTTTAAGGGTTAAAAAACAGGTCATTTTGTTTATTTAATTTTTTTTTTTTTTTAAAAAAAGACAAAATCCGTGGCAAGCAACCACTTAGAACATGGTCCTCTCAACCTCTGAGCAGCTGAACTGCAAAAGAAATGCAGATGACCGCTCCACGGAGAAAAGAAAACCAACCGATTCTGCCAGACCCACCTCACTGACACACGTACACATACACGTACACACAAACACCCCCTGCAGTCAGAGGGACGTGGGTCCAGTAACGTGGAACCCCGCGGTGCAATGCGACCATCTCCACAGCAAGAAAATTCTGTAATGATTTTAAAAGAACCACCATCTCAAGGAGAAAACTCACTCCCCTCCTTTCTCTCGCTCACACACACACACACAGCATCACAGGACCAACACTGGGTCCCTCTTGAACTTTTTTTTTTTTTTTTTGAACTTAGAACAACTTATCAATCGCCATTTCATTCCCTACATCTTAAAAGGCCGTTTTTCTCTACCCAAAGGTTTGCTGATCACAAATATGAAAACTCCTTTTCGTGTTTCAGCTTTACATTAAATACTAGTGTTGCAGCAAACATGTCCAATTGCCCAGATCGCTTTGTTGTAGAACAGGTGTGCAAATGAGATCACAAATTCAGCAATTACCATTGAAGCACGCCAGTGACGAGGCAACACTCACATTTTGTCACACACCGTCGGTTGCTAAAGACAACAATGATGTGGGATCGTATTGGTCATTTCGGTGTATGTGGAGGTAAAAAGGCGTTCTTATTATGGCAAGCACAGATGACCACTTTGAGAGTGGACAAGGTGGATATCAACGGCACACTACAGACAGATATGGAGGAAGCAGTCCATGCTCCAGTTGGTTGAGCAGCTAGCCAGCCTTCATAACCACAGCCCCTGCAGAGAGTGGGTCACTCAGCAGTGACCGCTGCTATAAAAACAATATTTTGTGGTTCACCACCCAGAGGTACATCAACTCAAAAAAAAAAAAAGGGGGAATTTAGCCCAAGCCTGCTTGTGAGTGTCATGGTGAAATACGGCCCAAATGCAGAGGTGTGTGGCTTGTGTGGTTTACAGAAAGTTCAAAGATGTTAAAGGTCTAATGCAAGGCACGGGTTTCCACTGCATAGACAAGTGATGCGGAACTTACCACTGAAATGCGTTGTAATGGAAGTAAACCATACCGAGGCCATATAAAAAGGCAGCATTCTGAAAGAGAAGGAGAAAAGCCAACGTCAGTCATGTACAATCATATAGAACAGTGGAAGTCAGTGGAAAGGAAATAACGTTCAGAACTGCGTGTGAGATATATATATATATATGCCTCCAAAAGACAAATGATTGCCCTGTTAGATTACTCCCCAGTCTCACCACCGGTGTGCATACGAATGTGTTCACTCTGTGGGGCCTCACCTGGAGCTGCATCCATATTTCTCCATGCATCCCTCTCACACACAGACACCGCACTACAGTAAGCAGAGAAGAGCCCACCTAGCTAAAGCATATTCCCATGAACAAACGCGCGCACACACACACACACACACGTCAACTACACGCACGCACACGTAGGGATGTAACGATTGCCGGTATAATAGTAAACCGTGATAAAAATGTTGACGATAACAATTATCGTTTTCTTTTGAAATATCATAATTATCACGGTTGATTACCGTGGTGTTGAAACAGTGTGTTTAATCCTTCCCAGCTTCATCCGAGCCTGCTTTTGACATACAGTAGGCCTGGTACAATGAAACCAAACTGGTACCCTACTGATTGTGTTGTCTAATTGATGGTTTTAACAGCATTTCGGATTAGGCTACACCTGATTTTAAAAGGCGGAACATTTTCACCGCAAAACATGCACTGTATCATTTAACCACTCTGTGTCTTTATGTTCGCGTCCACATGAAATCCATTCCACTCATGTTATCAGGAGAACACAGTAGCCTAAAGTTTTATTTTAAACACTTACTTTGGTCTCACTCATTGGATACAAATAACAGAAATAGCAAACTCTAAGTCATGGTAGAGTTAAGCTATAAGCACATAGCCAATTAAACATGAAAAAGTGAACGGGACACATTTTGAAACTATTTTAGCTTGTGTAGGCCTATCAGTGCTTTCTGAACACACTTTTAAAAATACCGTGATAATACCGAAAACCGTTATAATTTTGGTCACCATAACCGTGAGTTTAAATATTCATACCGTTACATCCCTAGGCACACGTCAACTACACACACACACACACACACACACACACACGTGTCAACTACACACACTTAATGAGCCTCATCTTAATTAAAACGAAAGGAGAGCCTCCTGCGCTCCTTAAAGGAGAATTCCGGTGTGATATTGACCTAAAGTGTGTTGAAACATGATACCGAGTGTGAACGTATGTCTCATGGCCCATCTCGGCTTGTCCCCTGCACTCCGAAATCTGGCGCTAGTTAGCCGATGCTACCAACAGCTTTTTCAATGGGGGTGCCTCGGGCATCGGCCTAGCCGTGCAAATAAATCACTGTTTTACACCATTTACGAGGTTCAACGTATCTCCACACTTCATAGGTAGACTTCCGAGGGCCCTGACATTTAAAAGAAGACATTGAGAACTTTGAAAAAGCACTGGTAGTTTACTTACAAGGCGATTTATACAGTATCTTCAAGTTTAGCATTTGCAGCCAGTTGCTGCTACTGGAAGAAACTGGAATCCATGCATTTCCACAGAATTATTTTTGGAATCTGATCTCTTATCATACCTGTTCATTCTTACTCGTCGCTCGACTTATTGTGACTACATTCAAGATGGCTGCAAACGCTAAACTTCGTGAAGATACTGTCTGTATAAATCGTCTTGTAAGTAAACTACCAGTGCCAAGCCGAGGTGGGCTATGAGACATGCGTTCACACTCGGTATCATGTTTCAACACACTTTAGGTCAATATCACACCGGAATTCTCCTTTAAGGTCAGAGTCTTCTCAGGAGAGAAAAACAGAGTGAGAAATTATAATGGAGTAAAGTATGCTGGGATTTTTGTATAGGCCTAAATAAGGTTCATCATGTGAGAGTAGCACATCAAATTTTCAGGCTCTTCTGTTCAATGAGGACACCCACTTCATGGCCGATGCACCTGCAACAGCATTTCGAAATGTTACTTAGACGCATGCGGGGTAATTCCCCAACGCGTGCACAGACTTTTTCTTAATGGCCAATTAGAAATGGAGTAGATCATAGTCTACTCTCAGTCTGCAATCATATTTAGTAGGCCTATATTTTTAGAAATCAATCCCCCCCACACACACGAAACTTAGCTGATCTCTTGTGATATTAATCATGTAGGGTGGTGCGTGCAGACAGACCGAGAAAACCATCGAAAGTTTTTCGACTGCCGGGTTTCACGTCAACAGGCCAAGCTCACGCTAACCCGAAAACCTCTGTGGCTTTTGTACAATCACTGCTATACCACTGAACTCAGTCCCATTGATCAGGACCGAGCAAGCAGCCATCAGGCTAGATGCCACGAAACAGCCGTGGTGGGACAGTTGGTGGGTGGGACATTTTTTGGCAGAAACACTTCATTGAATGCCTGAGGGCGTAGCTTGAATGACTAGAGGACATTCTGTTTAGACCTCGTCTAATCAGCCTCAGGGTCAGGCTCAACCTCCAAACGAACTTATAAAAAAACAACAACAACAAAAAAAAGTCTGTTTTCTGTTGGACTACATGGGACTTATATTCATGGCCGACATCAAGGTTACATTGGGTCACACTACCATAGCATGAGCGCAGCATCATGAAAGCTGGAGAAAAGAAAGAGTGAAAGAGAAGACAGAAAAAGAAAAGTAGAGGGAGAAAAAAAGAACTAAACTAAAAACTGAAGGACACCAAACATGGTGTGGTAAACGACAAGTGCCAGGGACTTGTGGTGACTGTTCCTTGTGCTTTGCTGCCTTCAAAGAGATTTGCCTCCTCTGAAGTTGTACAGGGAGAACAGAAAAGAAGGGGGGGGGAAGTCATGTGAAAATGCACCAGTGTGGACAGCACACAAAGCCCACAAAAGCAAATAAAAGCCAGAAAGTCTGGCAATAAAAGCCAGAGCTGGTCATTGTTATAATTATGACCACACAAATATCTATGTTTGAAGGTGGGATGTGTGTGTACGTGTGTGTGGATTTAGGATGGGAAGGGGACTAGTATGGATATTTTGCTAGAACAAAAGAGAAAGAGGCCTGCCTGCCACAGAGACACAGACACAGAGACAGAGACACACACACACACACTTCAATCATGCATTTGCCGCAAAGGCAAATGGAACATGACCGTCATCTCTACCATGTGGTCAGTAGCATACGGGTTGGGACAACGGGAAGGAGTGACAGATTCGGGAGGATGTGGACTATATACACACACACACAAACATACACACGCCGTTAACCCATGTCTTGTTGTGGTCCATAATCATTCTCATGCACTAGCACACAGCCAGCCATACATCTTGTTTTTCAGTAATGAGTGTGCACAACTGACATGGGAAATTTAATCAGCGAACAAATAATTCTACTCTGACAACAGATCAATCAAGCCCCCACCACTACCCCACCAGCCACACACACACACACACACACAATCCTGTTGGATGATATGGGGAAGGGGGGTGGGGGTTGGGTGGTTGCTAGCCTGACAGCTGCTGTGAGGAATGGCCCTAGCATGCTGGCGGCCAGAAGACGACATTTGGCGACAGCAAAATGCTTTTTGAGGTTCGTCACAGAGACTGCCACGTTTATTTCCATCTTGAGATCGTTCAAAAGCTGGTCAGTCAAGACAGACAGGCACACAAACACGTACACACCATTTCTAATGCACATTGGGACTTGTTCCAAGTTTTGCCAAACCTCTGTTGGTTTTCTGATGTCACACCCTTCACTGGGTAGGATAACGTGATAGCCATGCTGCAAAGCTGTGCCAGAGTAAGGTCTAGATAGATAGATAGATAGATACTTTATTGATCCTCAAGGGGAAATTCAAGATTAAGAAATTCAAGTCTACAGTTGTACCTTTCAACATTAACTTTATTAAAGGTAACACACGCAGGTCAGTAGTGTCCAATGAAGCCACAAATTCCAAATTCAATTATTTGTATTTGCATAAACAAATCACCTATATATCTAATGCACCAAAACACAACTATCTGAGGGTATAGAGTATTGTGGGCCATATTTTTTGACACACACACTCTGTTGGTCTGCATGTGACTAAGGAGTACATATTGTGTAGTATATGGTGTGTGTGTGTGTGTGTGTGTGTGTGTGTGTGTGCGCACAGCAACTTGCATGTGTGCATGTTTGTCCTAGTGAGCCAGCTTGAGAGCAGGACAGTACAGCCTAGAGCTGACGCTAACTAGGCTGACACAGGGACAAGGTCCTGTAAGGATGCAGACAGCCATGACAGCGATTGCTGGTGATTTCCATGCCTCAAAAGAGCAGTGCCCCAAGTAGGAGATCAAGAGAAGGAGCCAGAGCCGTGGAAATGCAGGAAGAGAGCAGAAGAGAGAGGAATGGAGAGACCCGACCAACAGACAGATAGAACACAACTGTCTAGGGGAAAGATGGGAAATAAGAATGGATACAGTAGGTCTGGAGTTGTGTTGGAGGACAGAGGAGTAACACAGGAGCTCGAGAGAAAGACAGAAAAGACACGGTGACAGAAAGGAAGATAAAGTGAAGAAAGTAAGAGAGAGAAAAAAAGAAAGTGAGAGCGAGAGAGCGAGAGAGCGAGAGAGCGAGACGAAGATAGAGCAACATTAGGTAGAGAATAAAAAAAGGCAAAGGACAGAGAGGGTAAGAGGGAGATAGGTGAAATACTACTAGCAGCTGCCCACTAGAACAGCTTGAAAAAAAGGGAAACTGTTGAAAGAGCAAGACCGGTTTGCAGAACTGAGGCTCTTAACGGCCAGCTAAAAGTCACCAGGCATCAGCAGTAAGACCATGACCGGCAGGCCAAACACACACACACACACACACACACACAACACATCTTCACCATCATATCTGTGTGTGTGAAAGAGAGGGAGGGCGACCTATGCATGCAGGCATGTGCTCACACACACTCATTCTTGTGACAGTGAAATACTAAGCTCCAAAGAGATAAGAAAGAGAAAGGGAGGGTGGGGGGCAAAAAGTTGGAGGTGTGATTAGCCTGTGGTCATTAAAATACAGCATGTATGTGTGTTCGAGGGAGCTGGTGAGAGCTAGGTGCAAATGCAGGAAGGCAGGTGTGAACTTGTGTACGTATGTACGTACGTACATGTGCGAGTGTCCGTGCGTGTGTGTATGCATTTACCACTCTTTGAGTTTTTAATTGGTCACACCACTCAATCCTGGGAACAGTCTTATCACCACAATAAAAATGTGGCTCTGTGGTGAGAGATTATTATTATATCAGCTATTCATCATCTAGTACTTCTCTCTGAAGGGATGATCAATGGACAAACTACAACCAAGTCCCACCAATGTAATAGGGCTTTCAGACATAAGTGTAAGACCGGAGGTTCTGCGGATGTTAAACGGTTGGGCCGTATATCTGAACATAAACGGTCATATGGAAGCAGAGCTAGTGAGCAGAGCTGAGCGGTGCGAATATCCCGCTCCTCGCTCAGGTGGCAGTTCACCTGGCCGCTCCTCCGCTCAAATTCACATCAGGCCACTCCGCCCAATTTCGCTCCCTGCTCCACTTAAAAAGTCTCCCGCTCCAGTGAAATCGCTCCACGCTCACTCCAATTTAAAAGAGGGAGAAATAATCTATAAACCGAATTGTCACCTTAGAAAACTTAAAGGAAAATTCCGGTATTTAGCACTTTGAGTCCCTTTTCTGGTTTGTAGCCACTCTGACTAGTCAAAGTCGATTCTAAACGAGTCAGAAAAGTCGAGACAGGACCAATCGTCAAAATTTCAGTGTCCACCACTCTAGTTCATCCAAAACAAAGCAGAAAAGGACTCAGTGCTAAAAACCGGAATTTCCCTTCAAATCCCAAAGAACCAAGAGCAACGGCAATTTCACTCATAGAACATTTATTTTAAAAGATAATGCAACAACATTAGTGCAACAACATTAGTACAACAACGAACAAACTTAGCAACGTCAATACACACAAGCCCAAAACTAAAGGGATCAGTGGGATTAATTGCCTAAAGAATACAGGCTTAGCATCCAAGTTTTACTTCAGCCTTACTTGATATGAAGCATATTCAAAACGTTTTTCTTTGCTCTCCATTGCACACCTCATGTTTCTGCAAAAGGTGTCTTCTTAAATTCCAAAATTAATCTTTACTCACTGGTGACAGTGTTTAGTGACTCCATCCTCATCAACGAACGTCCTATGACCAATATCTTTTAACGGTCTTGGATTTGGGCATGCCTCAGACTCGTGGTGTGAGCGGTATCGGAGCGAAATTGGAACGGAACAGAGTGGCTGTTCCAGCCTCTAAATTAAAAAGCTCTCCGCGCTCCCCTCACTAGCTCTGTATGGAAGTCTGAACTTTGCCGGCTGTTCTACTGCTCCCCTCATAGTATTTCCTCTGGACATTATGTAAATTAGCTGTGTCTGAACGAAGCGAAGAACACGCGGTTAAGATTCACACCACGTGAGGGCGTGACTAACGTTTCTTTCATGCGTCCATTTGGCGGGAGCACACCAGTGGCCAGGGTCATAATGGAGTGTCATAGTGCTGTCCAGAAAATCTTTGAGAATGCCGACCTGGAAAAACAAAGACATCACAGAGCTACGGTCCATGAGTGCAGACAGCGTCGAGATGGAACACAAGGGAACGGCAAAAAACACGTTGATGTATGACCGCATCGCAAGGCAGCTGCAAGCCAAAGGAATCCAAAAGACCAAATCATCATAAGCAGAAGGCACTGAGAAGGCAGTACAACGACGTCGTTGACTACAATAACGGGAGTATTTAATAAATTATGTTAGCCAACACGGTCGGTTTTGTGTTCATTGATAGCCTTCTCATGACCTCGCTGCAGAGCCCGATATTTGTTGAGAATGAATAATGCCTAGCCAGAGAAAATGAAGAAACCCCAAAGTCCACATTTGGACTTTGTTCCAAACTCCTTACGTATGCAATAGGCACATCCAGTATTTGACTAGTTTGCAGGAGCACACAAAAGGCATGTGAATGGCAGATTATCATTTAGGCTGCCATTCAACGAAATGAGGGCACACGTTTGATGGACTGTAGGCCTAGTTAGCAGGTGCGTATCCACAAAAGGCACCTGCCATTGGGACAGGGGAGGGGAGGGGGGAGAGAATGCTTTTGGAAAAATAAACCATGAAAAAACAAACCACTTCACCGTTACGTTAGTATGTTGTCTGTTGTTTAAAACCGTTGTATATGATGGCCTTGAAGTCTTGAGTTACTGAATTGGCTGGTACCATAAAGCCTACAAGCTTGTACATGCTCTCTCCAATGCAAACAACGTTGAAAACAGATAAATGTGTTTATTTGAAGCGCACATACAAATACTGTAGGTCAGCTTTAACTATGCGCACTTACGTGACTACTTCAAGTATTAGCCTACGCACAATAGATTTTCTTTAGCCTATGTGCGCTTTGTGTGCATTCAGGCTTATTTACAGACACATCATGCAATAGATCACATAAGAGCTCACAACTGCATGTGTACATAGAATGTAGTTTTTTTTTTACAACAGTTGGCACAATATGCATATAGGGTGACCAAAGCCTTCCAGACCCCGTTTCCCAGGTAAAATACAGTATAAAAACTACACTTGTCCCCACTTCTGCTACATACTAGATGAAGCATTAAAATGTTACATTATTGATAGCCAAACTGGAATTGTCCACGGGTCTATCCTCCACACCCTCCTTTGCTGTTGACGCTGGGCAAACTGTATAAGCACTGCAGCTCTTTTTCTCCAGTAACGAATTTGTTCACGACATTCATTGTCGTAATCTCTTCGGCGGTAGGTCACACTCCAATCTTCCATCGATGCTGCGGATGTTGTGGATGTAACAGATTATATGCTGCATTGTTGCAACAACATTCAAAACGAGCGCGCTGTATTCACCCCCCATACTGCCTGTTGTAAACAAAAACAGTAGGCTAGCACTGTGACAGCGGTCGCATATATTCTACGTCATATCTCGCCTCTTGCGAACTCTGCAAGTCCCCACCCCTCACTCGACAACCACACGGTGATTCTGTAATGTGCGTGTATGTCGTTCACACATAGGTCAGTATAAGGTCAGTATAAGGTGCGCAGGTTAGCATCATATCTGAATCACCTGAAGGGTCAGACCTCAGTTTGACAAATCTCTGCATATACTCTGGAGGTTATGTCTGAAAATGGTTTAAGTCTAGCCTAATTTGATGGCACAACATGTCAGGATGCTTGTGGAGGTCTGAGCACTACTAGAGGTGTCCGACCACACGTTTAGTTCCTTTAACTGGTCCAGTGTAGTTAACTAGGCCATTGACATTGTGGTAAATCTATGTACAGACCCAACAACAGCATTTGGGAGCTAGCCTTCTATACAAAAAACGAGAAGCAGATTTCCAGATTTACATTTATTCATTTAGCAGACACCCTTCATCCAAAGTGACCTACATATGTCAATTCTATTACAAGGGATTACATTGTCCCTGGAGCAACTTGGGGTTAAGTGCCTTGCTCAAGGGCACAACGGTAGAAGCCGGGAATTGAACCCACAACTTTTCAGGCTACTGCATGCTAGCCCAGCTCCTTAACCATCACGCCCCTCTATGGAGAAATTCCAAGGGCAAGTTGGTAAGAGGTGACAAATTGGCAAGTTCTTTCCCATCTTTCTCCTAGACAGTGGATTTCAATCTGTTGGTCCCTACCTTAAGAGGTCAGGGTTCCCACTCAAAGTGAAATGTAAAATTCCATGTAAAAAAAAAACTGAATTTTCAATATACTGACCAAAGATTTGAGCACATGCATGTAGCGTTTAAGAATCTTTTACTTTTTTAGAGCGGGAGATTAAGAAATGGGCAATGAATAAACAAAGTTTGGCTAACCACAAACTTCTCAAGCAAGCAGTAAAGCTAATAACCAGATATACACCAATTCTAAGTGGAAACATTTGTTTTTATGCATTTTGGCAATTTAAACTGCTACAACAAAATTCCCTGGAATTCCATGACTTTGCCCCCAAAATTATAAAATTCCCTGACTTTCCATGTCTGGAATAGACTTTCCAGAAATTCCAAGACCAGTGGGAACCCTGCAAGTTGTGTGATTCAGCAGACCTTCACTGATCACATGGCAATATTCCCAGGTTATGGACACCATTTAAAACCTTGGGCACCATCTTGGCGATCAGAAACAGATGGTCAGAGGCGCAAAGTTATTAGACGTTAAAGGCGTGGCCGGTCCATATGCACTAATATAATGACGTAATGGCGTTTATGATCAAACACTGGGTGCCGGGGGCAAAAGGGTTGTTCTTATGTTACTTAATCAGTCATGAGTGTTTTGGGTGTAACATCCTTTAAACCAATGAGAATGACATCCATCATTCCCTTTAACAGTAAGCAGCGCAACCTCAAACAACGCATGGTGTAATTCCCACACCCCTGGGCTTAAGGTTTAATAAAAGTGCATGGCAAAAAATTGCACGATAGGGCCCCTTGATTTTATGGTGTTGATTTTTATGTATTTCTCTTAGTTGCCTCAAACAAGCTGTACATTGAATCTGAGATTTACATATCTAATGACTTCATCTGTATGAAATGAAGCGTTGAGAATATTTTCAAAATCTCTCCCGCACTGAATCAGCAACAGACTTGTCCGCTGTGGTAGCATGGCTGCATGGGACCCAGAACTGTCACACCCCATAAGCCTCAGTGCTCCAATAGCTCCCCCACTGTCAGACGTCTTCACCCAAGTATTCAAATGGGCCAAACTGTCCTAATGTAAGATAATAAAATACTGCCCCTCACCCCCACCCCCACCCCCCGACAAACACACAAAAAAAGAAAAACAATCACCATATATGGTGTTGTGTTAATTAAAACTATTACTTAATTAAAAATGCTTCCGGAACTTTAAGCTTCAAGTTTTAATCGTCTAGTCCCTCAATAATATCCTTCAAGTGTAAGTGGTCCCTAAAGGGTCTGTGAGAATTAATCAAATTGAACCTCCATCTAGCTTGCCCAAAACTCAAGTCCCCAATCTGGTCTTCTTATCTCTACATAACCACCATCGCAGCCATCCACCTGTTCTTATACAACTGCCAGAATCAGAACTCAGTGAAGTCACTGAATGTTCTGGAACTGAACAGAACCCTCATAGTTGGGCATCATTTCTGATGGGATGGGAGAACAACTCACCTTCCAGTAGTCAGACTGTAAACTGTAGTACCTCTGGTATGCAGATAATGCTGTAAGAGAATGAGAAGAGAGTTAGTGTGGTGCAAGTCATCAAAATGTGGTTCATGTCAACACAGCGCATCGAAGTTAGTGACACAAGTACAGAAAAAGCGAACCAGTTCAGTACCATGTGGATTCAAGTATTTGCAAGAATCTGTAACTTAGGCCTTGTTCAGACTGCAGCCCAAATCCAAACAGAATCCAATCTTACTAACTGACCATCCTCATTGCATATTGCAAGTGATCAGATCTTTTTCTGGTTGCAAACGCAGCACCAATAGGAATACCAAGACATAACACATACATTAGGCCAATGAAGCATCACAAGAGTGGACCAAAACACTGCACATAAACTTGTTTGGCTTTGCCCCTAGATTTGTTCAAAAGTGAGAAATGGGCAAAGCACAATAAATAAATAAATGCTATTTAGATGGACATGCCCTTTATGTAGCCTACTACAACACTGCCATGTCTGCTAAATATTATTTTAGTAAATCTTACAATATCGAAGCCAAACTGTTCCCAGGACCCTCTCCAAGACAAAAACAGTGCTTCAGAGGAAGATGTTTGTGGTTGATTCAATGATATTGTCGTTTCAAGTGGAGTTAAATATAGGATTGCAAAGGCGAATAAAATAAGCTGCAAGGAGCATACATAGCCTACTCTACAGTGAAAATGTAGCCTAATCACATCTAGATAATAACAGCAAATGAATTTCAGGGTTCAACATAAGCAATGACTGGTTGGCCTGGGGCAAGTAAAAGAGCATATTACGTGGTTGGTCAGTCACTGGCCCGCAGTTTTTCCGCCAGTCAGCTCAGCTCAGCTGTGATACGAATTGGTTGAAGCTAGGTACAGTATGTCCCAATACCAGTATTTATATTTGTATACACGTGACCCTACTGTAGAAACCTTTGTAAAATTGGTGTGGCTCCTTTAAGAACGTAGAGCGAGCGGCCACCTAGCGAGAGAGGAAAAGAGAGGTGGTTCTTCTGCCGTCTACTGATTGCTGCCAAAGCAGAGTTAGTGAACGAGACTTATGCATTGTCTAAACTATTGGTCGTGGAATAAAGCGGTGATTTCTCGCACACTATGTCTTGCATCTGCCTGTTGCTCATGACTTAGGCTACAGAAGAAGTGAATTGAAGTGACTTTGGTCTTGGAGCATATAATGATCCAATATGTGACGATCTGGACTGAAATAAAGGCAGGGAAGGTAACATTTCTCAATATAAATGACCAAAATGTATGCCAACAAAAACAAAAAAACAAAAATACTGAAACTCCACAGTTTGTTTTGTATGCTAGGCTACTTATCCGCAACTAGCGCGAAGTACAGAGCTACTCGAACACACCAGCGACGCACAACAACAGCTAGGCTACACTCAACTAAGTGTATGCCACATGCATAGTTTAGCTAAGGTATAGTTTAAACAGAAAACCATACGGGCAAGGGTACTAGCTACATAGATTGAACACAGATACATGAATCTAGCTAGTTGTATGTTTTTCAAGTGCAAGACTGAAAGAAGTGTCGCGAGTAGGCTTCCTGAAAGCGTAGCGGCTACAGTGATTTAGGGGAAACTACCATAAGTATCGGTGGGTGGTATTGGGGAATTTTTACGAGTATGAGTATATGGGCCCAGTATCGGCCCGATCCCCGATGCCAGTATTGGTATCGGGCCATCACTAGTTGAAGCTAAGCCTGTGAGCCTACTGAAATAAAGAGGGAGCTCATAATGATGAGTTTGGTGTAAAAGTGAGTTTTCTGGGCAAGCAAACATACAAATAAAACTTTGTGCAACATAATAAAATGGACTTTATTATGAGACAACAACGTACAAACAATGCAACCTCGATTCTAACTATTTTAGTCACTTGTATTAAGGTGGTGTCGAATGGCTACCAAACTACCAGACAGTGACCAGACTCACTGAATGCCATTGTAATAGTGCGATACATTTGTCCAATGTGCTTGTTTTGCCAGTAGTAAGTTGTCTAAACTCGTTCACTAAACTCGTCTGATGAGAAGCGATCTCGTACAAGTCAAAGGACCACCAGTTCACGGTGAGTTCTTACGACAAGGAAGTTACGAGTTGACCCAAGCAGTCAGCATGTACCAATGGATTGCACAATACAGTGTTTCCGCTAGATTTTTTTTTTTAACAGTGGCGGCAGATACTTTATACGTTCAGCTTCAGAAATGAATGGGTTTTCCTTGGCCTGTGCTACACCTTTTCACCAAGTTGTGTGAAAATTGAAATTTTTGCGATGTTGACAAATGGACACAGCACATGGAAGCTCTTGATAGCACATGCCACTAACGTCTATAAAAACAATATATTTATGGAATAAAACTAGACAGGTACCTCGGATTAGCATTGCTGTTTATTCTTAAACTGCAATTTGCAGCAGCCAGCGGAGGTCATTTAGCCTAGGCTACTATGCTTCCAGACAATATTTTGCATCTCTAATTCTGAAGCAGTTGCACCGCTAAATGAAGAGGAAACACTGAGAAGAAAGTTAATGCTTTAAAAAGGCTACATCAATCCAATATATAATATGTGAACTGAAACTGGACGGGCCATATTAACCTCTGACTAGTTTAGGCTACTTATTGTTAAATTGCAATGTGAGCGGCAGCCAGCAGGGGAGGATATGTCGCAGGATTATTTAAAAAGCAAATGTGCGTCTGCCCTGATTCTTATACCGTGGCGGTATTAATTAAACCGTGGGGGGCCGCCATGCTGAAATAAACGTAGAAGAAACACTGCAATAACTACTAGACTTGACTTATAGTACATATTACTAAAAATATGTAGTAATGTTGTAGTTAACACTAATTAGCCTACCACAGGGGTGGGCAAACTTTTTGGCTCAAGGGCCACATTGGGTTTTGAAAATTGGCCGGCGGCCGCACAACAGAATATAGTAGTCCTGGCTAGCATCAAAAAATCAAATGGGTTGTGCATTCAGTCATATCTAGTTAATTGTAACATGCATTAGTGAAGTGATCTGTAATTTTTCTGCACATCATAGGGCTTGAGTGGGAATTTCAATATGACCTGCATTTTAGGTAATTTATGGGGATTTATTTTTATAGATTTTTTTTTTTTAATTTCCTGATTTCAATGTATAATCTTTTCCATTAGCATTGCAGAGCAACCATCATTTTACCCCTTCCCTGGTGGTCCCAGACAATCAAAGTGACTACAGAATTCTGTAAACGCCTTTTACTATGATAAGCACATCTTGCTCTCCAGTTTTAAAATGCACCACAAACGATAGCAAAAGATACGCTTGCAGTGCTGTCTAGGAGGGACATGTTCTTCAGACAGACAGCTCCCATTGTTCACTGTTACACTTTGCTAACAAAAAGTCAAAAAAAAAAAGAAAATCCAGAGTATGTGATCACAAAAGCCTTTAAGGAAAGAACAAAGGAACACTGACAAATCAAGAGGGGGAAAAAAGGGCTTGGGAACGGATGGATGAACGCAAATTAAATCCAGTTTTTATTCCCTAATGTAAATACTTCCCAGAAGAACAATTTAGCTACATTTCAGAAAAAATCCAAAGCAAGTCAATGACACTTTCAAATATATTTTTCTAATACAAAAACACAGAGGGAGAAAAGCAACCTCAGGAGGCTGATGACTGATCTAAAGAGACCTGAAAATTAGCAACTACTGTTGCTTCTACTGCTTTGTATGCATGACTGGTTAAAATCACAGAATACCAACAGTATTGTGGAGTAAACACAAAAATATGGGCAGGAATTACTCAAAATTGAACAGATCAACAATATCAGTACACAAGTGCATAGTCTGCTCTAAACAGCCATTCATTCTACATATGTCAGTAGTACACATTCTAGGAAATACATTGTTTCAGGGCTTGTGTTCATAGAAATATGACAATGGTCACAGAGTTGTTAATAACACGCTCCTGCTGTAGGGTCATAACAGCCTTATACTACAGAGAATCATCAACATGGTTAACTGGAAACTGGTGTCTAAAGGAACAAACACACAGACATGTGTCATTTAAACACTTGCGTGGAGAAATACACTATGTCGCTGTAAAAGGTCAAAATGTTTTAGGAGGATTTCAGTGCCTACAGGTTTTGACAACTCATTGGTTATAGAAAATAGAACAACAACTGGTTGGTTAGGTTATGTATCTGAAACTCACCTTTTGGGTAATCCTCTAGTAGGAGGTTGAAGTGACCTAGCTGGCAAAACAACTCTGGATCAACCTTGCCTTCAGCTTTCAAGATGAGAGAATCATAGCAGCGAACAGCCTGGATGGGAAACAAAACACATACAGTGATCAGCAATGAGAAGCTGTTTCCTACTACATAATCAGATAAGAGTTGCTGACAGATGCTGACAAATAATTTTGGATCACACATAGGACTTTCTGCAAAAACATACAAACAGATTATTTTGGCTTGTATCCATAATATAATTTTGTTAGTACCCATCGGTTTGGGATTTACCAACGTCTTCTTATTTTTGAAAGCCAAGTGAAAGATGTTCAAGTGGACAAGAGCAATATTATTGATTGGAAAATCTGCAGTGTATTACAGCCTCTGAATTTCTGAAGATGATACAATTTCCAGAAAAAGCCTTAAATATGAAATCAAAACAACTTCTCATTCTCTTCTCAATCAATTGCTCAGAATCCTCCAATTCTACTGCTTAACCACTTGTGACATGAGCATGTCTGAGCTACTGAAGTTTTAAAAGAAAAGAAACACACTAAAACCACCAGAAACACCCAAAACAATTAATTCTACTAATTCTGATTTGATCAATTCTAATTTGTACAACTCGCCCTCTACAAGGAAATCTACATTTTCACTGCAGAGGCGTAGCTGCACACAGTCTCTCCACTGGCAGACTTGACAGTCAGAGCAGAGGGAGAACAGCCTTATTCCACGAAGAATGCTTTTCAATGAGCAGACAGGTCCAGCAGTCACCGACTCCACCGAAACGTAATACATTTAAATGAGGACGGGCCAGTTCAAATAAAGGTCACTAAAGGACCAGGGAGGATCCATGCTTTGCTCCTCTCTGCACATCACCACATGGTCTATCATTCTGACTTTCCAGCATGCAGGCATTACTCCTTGCATACAAACATGAGTAAACACTAATATTAGGGCTGTAATGATACAAACCGAATCGTGAGTTTGGTCATCACGATTTTTGACCGACGGTTCGATACTTACTTAGATGTCTTTACTTTTATTTTTTTATTTTTTTTATTTTTTTTGGTGGGGGGGGGGGGGGGGACTTAGACATTTCATTAATATGTCAATAACATGTCAATAGCCTACACCAGAGGATTAGAATATATTATTGTATATCTATTATATTATATCCTGATTTAAAAAGAGAAAATACTGAATTTCTGATATTCATGACAGCACACTTTATGCAGATTATAGCCTACTATTTCTATTACAACTCTACCTCTAATTCAGCTTTCTGGTTGAAGCCTGGAAATATTGTAAACAAAGTAGCATAGTTGGCTAGTTTATCATAGTCTAATGGTTGGACTGTTCAGTTTCCCCACGTGTGTAAGTTTCAATGTAATACTTTTTCTCCTTAGGACAGGGCCATTTGAGTCTTGGAAAACATTGGTATCGAGATGATCAGTCAACTTGAATGCACAATACAATGTGTGCAGCATGCTAATGATGCTAACCGGATTTAATAGTAATTTAGCTACCAGTAGTCATCTTCTATGCTTCCTTGCTTTCATGATTGTGAATGCTTTATTTGGATTAAATGTGTATACTGAGGGGCACGTGTCCATTGAGCACGCGAGATACTGTTTGGTAAAGTTGCAATGTCTACAATGAAAACTACGAGAGAGAAAATTATGATTTATTTATTTATTTTGAATAACATACTGGCAAGTAAGGCGGGAGAGGTGTTTTGCTTATGCGGCCATGTAAGCTGCAAAGCGCCGAGGGAAACACTAGAAGGGGTGCGTCACGATTCTGCCTTCTCACACCGCGACACAGGTTCGTGGATATGAGTCACGATTTCGGTTTCGATACGCATATCGTTACAGCCCTAACTAATATAAAAGTCACAACAAGGCCAAACAACTGATGAAAAGGTTATCATACCGGGCATGAGACACCAGTTCTGTTATGGTTCCTTAGAAGAAAGCCTGTTTCCACTTTTCAGAAGACAACGGCATTTGGACAACAGATTTGTGAAACATCTGGAGATACCAAAATAACTAAGGCATTTGCAATCAAACCTGGGCACCAAATGCAGAGCGCAAGCATATCAGACCAGACTGAAGCCAGAGAGGTGACCAGTGAACCACACACACACGCATATGCACACACGGGCCACCAAAGCTTCCAGCTGGATTTCACAAGTCAAACATGGATGCCTTCTGTCAGAGCATGACAGACCAGTTCCACCATACTCTCAGGACGGAAAGGGGAAAAAAGAAAAGTAGGGTATGGATTGCATACACATGGGATATGGGCTCAAATGAAGGAGAACATTTGAGATGTAAAAAAGCCAGACAAAAAAAACTAAATCTTGAAGGGGTTCAAAAGTATTCCCTGCGTATTCCCAAAACTGCAGAGACAGCGTGACAGTCTACATTAAGCACAGACACACGTATACAGAAGCCCCTGCCTCCTGTTAAACATTGGCCCTCTCCAAATTCTTCTCACCAACCTCATCCTGTCTGCTTGTACAGTGTCTGAGCAAGCTATGCAACTAGAGTGCAATACACTCTGCAATTACTGGACCGGCCCATGCTTTCTAAGATCATTTTTTATGTCCATCTCTCTCCCTCTCAATCTGGAAAGTTTCCAGAGTGTTATGACTTACTTTTTCCTTAATTGGCTTTTGTATGGCTACAATACTCAGTGTAAGGTGAAGCATTCTAAACTTTTTATGGCATGTTGGCAGAGGGCCACAAAATGAGACAGACAATAGTATACACCGATTAATTTGCAAAAGTGGGGGGTGGGGCTGATAGGGTGTTTCAGAAAGATGTTTTAAGGGTGTTTTTCCATTTACATGTATTAAATTTAGCAGACACTTTTCATCCAATCTCTGATCCAATCCAATTCAATAACAAGTGACTACATTGTCCGAAGAGCAACTCGGGGTCAAGTGCCAAGCCGAGAATTAAACCCACAACTTTTCAGGCTACTGCATGCTAGCCCAGCTCCTTAACCACTATGCTACCACCGCCCCATTTAGGGAAAATAATCCAACAGTGCAATAAGCAGTGTTCCACTGGTGAAGGGAGCCTCACAGAAGAATAGCCTATTGCACATCATCTTCCTATGAGGAAGAAAAATGTCTTAGATCCTGACATTTGGAAGATCCACTCAACATAATAATCAATGTCATTAAATCTCAATGCTTCCGTCCAGTCCTTTGTAACATGTTTCAAAGCACTATGGCACATGACTGACAATGCAAGGGTAAGAACTTGAGCACTGCCTATCTTTAAAGAAAAATTATGAGATGTAATATTACATGTGTTATTTACGGTTACAACCTGACAACCTTGCCAAACACCAACAGTGTGGGTTATCAGTCCTGTCAAAAATCTCCAGACATTTATATGAACAGGCCAACAAAATCCACCATATAAGGAGATGCAATGGAGACTACTGCGTTTCTACAGGAACATTTTCCCCATCTTCATAATTTACAGCCTTCATTAAAAATGTCCCATTCACATAAATGTGTTTGCAGGACAACTGCTGAGGTCAAAAATGTAACTTAATTAACAAACATTTCACCAACTCTGCTCTGGAAAAACAGCCGTCTATGTGTGTGTGTGTGGGGGGGGGGGGGGGGGGGGGGTTGTCAGAGGGGTGGATGTACTTGATTACCATGTTCCCACAATCTTTCAGTACTATTTCTGCAAACCTCTTTTCTGTTAACCTTTCTGTTATCATTTTGGCAAGAAAACAAGACAATGCCTTAATTTGCATTCTCATCATCTGCTTGGATTAATCTACCAGAGAATACTAACATATATTCCATCAATTTACTATTTCAATATTAACATTTATACTTTGATGTATAGATCAAGGGGAAACATTGGAGTTAGAGACAGAAGGGAAAACATTTGGTAAACATTTACAGGAGCACTTGAGAAGTGAATTACATTTTTGCAAACAAACAAACACAGTCCATAGAGTTCCTATCAGTAAGAAACACTTACATCATTCATTTCACAAGCATCCACAAAGCAATCTCTCTCAATTTGGTGGATAGACGACTAAATCTGGCATTCGTCTCTAATACAATGCTGTGAAAGAGACTGACAGTTCCTGGTACTGGTACTACAATACGATCCAAACGGCTCAAAACTTTTCCGTCTCACCGTAAAGGCGAGTGTGGATAGTATTGTTCGCGCATTGTCGGCCAGCAACGCTATCTACAGGTTGGATTCAGAGATCTGCATAACGGAAAGGTGTCTTGCTCGTCCTGAGCGGAATGACACCCAGTTCATATTCCCGTGCAAGTGTACACCAGTGAAAATACACCTCACAACCACAATGTGCATCATTAGTTAATCTTGAAAATAATCGGTCAGGGAAAAAACACATTCGTGCAACACTCCCCTCCCTGCCCCGCCATCTTGGACCAATCCACGAAGCCATTAGCGACTTAGCTAGCCATTTGGCTAGCATTCAGAGTCCCAAAATGTTAGCTAGAAGCTACTGTAGGATGGCTAACGTTCCAGGACTGGACACGTTTGATCCATGTCATCAAAAAGTGACAATAGCAAAACCGACGCCGAACAAAGTTTCACATTACGTTGGCCCTACCAATAATGAGAGTGCAATGGAACCGCGAATTAGGCAGCTTGCAATAAACCAACAAACAACCGTTTCGGCTGGCTATGTTGGCTAACATGAGAATTAATACGGATAGTAAACCAAAATTAGCTACACAGCTAACTTAGCTAGCTAATATAGCTAGCAAATGACAAGCGCCGATTATCTCAATCGAGCTTTGCACAGAATAGTTTAGTAGGACAGTTTTTCACCTTGGACTAGAGCTAACTTGCACCAGCCGTCAGACATTTTAACCAAGTGTTCAGCTACCGAATGGAGTAAGCTGCCTACTTCGCTGCATTTATCCCAGCATAACGTTAGGTCAGCATTGTCAACCAACACTAACCGCTTATCTATAATATAACGTTAACGTTACTGGCCAGTTCAATCGCTAGCCGAGTATCGCCATTTCAAAGTGCGTTAACCAGGGCGACACCAACATTCGCCATCTAGCTGCTTAGTTTTCCATCCCTAGATACACACTGTTGGGGCTGACTGTATGATTCTTGTCGAACAAGTTAACGTATTGTAATGTGGGGAAAAAATACATGCATCTACTGACCAACCTGGGTTGCAATATTTACACATAATCAACCAGCTCTTGCAACGTTTTAATAATCTGGGAAAGAGAGATGATGCGTTTGATTAAGGATTTAGCCAGCTACCTAGCTTACATCCTGACTAGGGTTTTCAAAGACCAAGTAGCTTACTAGCTGTGCATTGCTAGCTACGTTTCTTATTTAGCAGACTATTTAGGTTAGCAAATAGCAGCGTTACGTTAGCTCGGTAGACATTTCGAATACACTTCATCTGATAGGGTTTGCGTAGCTACTTAAATGAGTCCTTCCTGCTCAAATGTTACATATCTTAGTTGCAGCTAGGCACCCAAGAGGTACTAATGAAGCCAACCTTGGGAGGCTAACGTTACCGGATCCTGTAATATTTTGGCACATAAGAGTTGTTACATCTGGTAAAGGTAGCTAGCTAGCAAACCTCTGCACGCCACACACGCTTTTTTGCCATAACTTAGACGGAAATTGTGACCAGATCTTAAAAATATCGTCAATGTGCAGTAAAGTGCATTATCACACAACCAAAAAGCTGAAATCCTCTTTGACAAATAATTGTCTTACAGTATAACGTCAGATAGCGTTATTGGGTGAATAGCTCGCTGGCTAGCTTGCTTTAATGTGTGGCTACTGACAGTGCAGCATAGTGAACATTGAAGTTTCGTTAGCCTGACGGCTATGGGCAGGAGTCGTATTAGCAGGATTTGGTTGTCGGATAAACAATGTTTATCTGGTACGTATTTCAAAAGGGAAACGCATAAGTCAGGAGTGGTAACTAAAACAGCCAGCCTTGGTTCTACTCCTGACATACCTTTAACAGCAAGGCCTTCGTTCTGGCGCCATCTTCATGAAGCCTCTGAAATCCAAATAGTGAACTGCAAATAGAGGACAACACAGGCGGTTCCGTGTTACTTTGAGCGCCACATATAGATTTTTTACGACTTAAACATGGGGTACGGGACACCAAAAATTTAGGCATGTTTAAGTTTGATCAAAGAGCATTTCTAACCTGTCGATTCCGACCAAGCTGTCCCTCTCCTGCGCCGTTAGCTTCGGAAAGTCCTCTTCGGTTTCACTCGCTTTTCCCGCCGCCATTTTCTTTTCCTCATCACCAGCAGCGCCGATACTTCGAGCAGCAGCGCAGGCAGCAGCGGCGAGCGACACTCCGCACGATTTCATGGAAAAGCAACAGGAAAGCGGTAGAGAAACTCCACCGAAATAATTTACTAACCAAAGAAGAGCACCTTTGCCAGGATTAAAACGTAAAAGAATTGATGCCAAGTCCGGAAAATAGGATCCTTCCAAAAGCCTCCTTTTCACATTGTTCTATGCAAAACACGCTGTATTAGCTAATACCGTAGGATGCATGGAGCAATGCTAATGCGGGGTTTTTACCATACGGCGTTATTTGGTAATATCACAAACTTCCCCCCAATCGCCAGCTCAAAGTTATTATAATTGTGTCACTCTGGCGAACCCACGCCGCTGCCGTCGGAACGCCCTCTCCGTTTTGAGTAACCAATAATCAGTTTCCTACGTGAACATGTGACTGGCCTTGTCTTGGGTCCCTTTCTCCGTTTCTCATATAAACTTTCAGGGGGAGGATAAATAACAAACCCGTAACTTTACGCACTACCTATGGAGGTTTTGATTGGCTTTTCATACTGTATTTTGATTACGTAAGTGAAATTTGAAACACACTATTGGTTAGTGTATACGTCTTTTTGACAATGTTGCCAATGTGGGCGGAGTGTTAAAAAGAAAGTCATTTTGGTTTTCAACAACTAAATGCAATGGTGGCCAAGATTTTGTTTCTGGTCATATGAAAATCGACTCTGAACTGGTCTCTATTAGTCTTACTACTCGCTGGGCTTTCTTTTGACAGCACTGCCTAATCATTTTAACACATAGCCTGCAATCAACATATTATGGGCACCACGTTCTGTCCCCTGCATAAGCAAAGTTCCACAACACAACACATGAACGAATCAAGATTAAGTTTTGCGAAACATTTTATTCTGGGAATTCGTCTGAGGTTGGGTCAGCTGATGAATTGTCTTCCCTTCACAAACTACATTACATGCTGGTATTTGTACAAAACTGACTACCAACATCATGAAATAACTCCATTGATGTAGGCTACCATGTAGTATAAAATACGTTTCCTAAAGAGCCTGCATTGGCCTAGAATGACTGCGCTGTTGGACGAGCGGACCGCTCTGTGTGGCAAAAGACTGGATGAACAGTAAACCTGTCAACTACGTCCAGAGCCGTAAAGTGAAGACTGTGCCGCCAGAAATGATGTGGCATGGGGGTGGACAGATGGAATTTTAAGTCAACATATCGCTTCTTACCAAAGGAAATAGCCTACCACCAGCCATACTGTGCTTTTTTCACAACACGTCTTTTAATGGGCATAGTTGTGAATCCACGATTGCATATCGCTTAATGTGACATTTTGTAGATGTGTCCAGAATCGTAGCCTGTCAGATAGCTATCCGATCCAGATAGATTAACAGGAGGGACGAGAGACCTGATCATTCGTCAAAATCCAAACCCATATATTGCATAGCTTATTTGCACTGCCTGCTGTAAAAAAAAAATCTCAAAAAAGATCGATTAACACGTTCATGAAACTAAATGCATGTTTTATGCGTACAAATACGACAATTTTATAACGAAATTGTCTTGTTGCATTCAGATATTGTCGGAGGGCACGTTTAAAATGAAGCGTTCATGTGCGTGATACTGTTGTCAACATTGTTAACGTTAGTCTCTGCGTTTCAAAATGGCGGACCACGGCGAGGGTAAGTGATGAATGCTAGCAAACCACATAATGTTTTGGAGTCTACTGTTGATGTTTAAATTATTTTCTATTATTCTGTGTAAATGTCAGTGTTTTAACCCTTGTAATATGTCATGATTGCTGTTTCAAATATAAATATTGTTTTGACTCGCTACTCTAATCATTATGTCCTGGCTAGCACACCAGCTAAATTAGCCTATACAAACGACAGGCTTTTTTCAGTGTACTGTTGTACACTGACCCAGCTAGTTAGCTAACATTAGCAGATGTAATCACAGATTAAGTAAAGATGGCTACCTAAAGACTAAATTCCATAACCAGCCACGTAAACAAAAAGTATGACACCTTGAGGATGCAGCCTAGTGTAGGACAAATGGCATATGTCATCAGTGCATGTTAGTTTTTTGAAACAAGGTTGGCTAGTTATTGTTAACGTTACTTAGCAAAGTAGCAAGTTGATCAGTCATTTTCACCTGGGGTTAATGTTATTCATTACGCTCAATTTACCTAATACACATGCAAACCGAAAATATGTATTTTAGGTTAGCCTCTGTTTTGGGAAAAAGTGAATGTTTTGACATCCGGTTGGGTAATGGATATCTACCATATAGAGTATAATACTTTAACCCATATAGAAACTTATGTTATATGATACCTATGCTGTAACCATTCACAGTTAAAGGATTTTAGGGGTCCAGAGTGTAGTTGCTGTACATTAGGTCAACTAATTTGCAGAATAGTACTTTAATCTGCAAGTAGTGGGTTCTGTTATGGGTTAGATTTCCATGGAGAACAGCCTGTTTCTTAACTGCCCACTTTACCTGTGCTACTGTATGTTACCTTGAATCAACATATCTGGCAACTGTGCTAACACAGTAGCTGCTTCATGCTCCAAATCCTAATGACATAAAATATCTCTTTTATAATAATTTGTTATGGTTATGGATTTAGCAGACGCCTTTGTCCAAAGCGACACATAAATACAAAACAACATAATAATATTTAAAATTGAACAGGGAACAGATTAAAATGTAGGTGAAATATAGTAAGGAGAATAGTTGTAGTACACAATAATATCAATTCAAGCAATAGCCTAATAAAAAGCAATGTAAAAAAGGGGAAAGGCAATAATAAAACAATAATGTCAATTCAATCAATAATATAAAAACAATGACATGCTAAGACTACATTAAGGAGAATATCAATAATAAACAATAATGTCAAATTAATTAACAGCCCAATTAAAATAAAACAACATTATATAAACCATAACACATAAGCGCTTAAACAACTAAGTATATGTTGAATAGGAATGTCTTTAGACCCCTCTTAAACGACCCAAAACTACCACAGGAACGGAGAGCACTGGGCAGTTCATTCCACCAACATGGAACCACATTTGTAATAATAATAATTTTCAGTCATATGTATTTAGCTTTTTATTCCAACAAGCTATAACATTTGTTTATTTTCAGAACAAGATGCTGAAGTTGATGATGAGTTGTATGAAGTTGTGGACATCACAGATTATGCCAGACGCCATCAGTGGTGGAGCCGCGTCTTTGGGAACAATTCTGGCCCGATAGCTGAGAAGTACTCAGTGGCCACCCAAATCATGATGGGAGGAGTCACTGGTTGGTGCGTTGTGCCAGGGTTATGCAGAGCAAAGAGACTATAACCTCAGGCTTCATTACATCATATGATATCTCACATGCCTTGTCTCTTAAACAACAAACGGCAAACAAACAACAATTAGTAGAGTCTTCCATCATTTGTGTTCCAGACAAAATAGCCATGGGTGTTTGTACATCAGTGGGTTTCGGTCTGCTTAAACATATCATATTTTCTATGTGAATTCTAAGTATAGATTTTTCTTTTGCCTAAAGGTGTGCAGGGTATCTCTTTCAAAGAGTGGGGAAGATTGCTGCCACTGCTGTTGGTGGCGGATTTCTACTTTTGCAGGTAAGAGGCAAATCGAGGAGAGTGACAATATTGCGCTCTGTGGGGCACTCTGTGGGGCACTCTGTGACTCTGTGCACTCTGAGGGGCAGCCGTGGCCCACTGGTTAGCACTCTGGACTTGTAACCGGAGGGTTGCTGGTTCGAGCCCCGACCAGTGGGCCGCGGCTGAAGTGCCCATGAACAAGGCACCTAACCCCTCACTGCTCCCCGAGCGCCGCCATTGTAGCAGGCAGCTCACTGCGCCGGGATTAGTGTGTGCTTCACCTCACCGTGTGTTCACTGTGTGCTGTTTGTGTTTCACTAATTCACCGATTGGGTTAAATGCAGAGACCAAATTTCCCTCACGGGATCAAAAAAGTATATATACTATACTATACTTAAAGGTACGGTGAGCGATGCTGGGTGACGTTGCGTATGTTTATGTTTCTTAGCAGACACTTTTGTCCCAAGCAACTTACATTATATTTGAATCAAAGATCAAACTAAATATACCAGACAGGTTAAACTCCACACAGGCTGTGCCCACCTTGTTTGTGTCCAGTACACACAGCCAGGGCTGTGTAAGAAGACCTGTTATTTTTTTATTTTATTTTTATTTTTATACAGAGTTCTTCAGATTGTGAGGACGTATTCACTGAATGTTACAACATGTTATGTGTTAAACGCTTTGCATCGCTTACCCTATGATTTTTCCATTGCATTGGCATGTAGCACAAGACTTGTCATTCCTGCTACATATCTTGAAATTACCTGGGGCACTTAATTTACCTTGGCCATTTCCAAATTTAACATTGCTCCATGACGGATCATTTTTACTATTAAGGGGATGATGAACAAATTACTCTATTTGTAGTGAACATGATATTGAAACTTAACTAGAATTGTTGATTTCTCAGTGGAATGGTTGCTTGTCTTGTGATGGATCAGTTATACAAATCTGTATGAAATAATACCTTTTGAATATTTACAGATACATGATTTAATGCGCACCCCCCCCCCCCCCCCCCCCCTCTGGCGCATGTTTAGATTGCCAATCACAGTGGATATGTACAGGTCGACTGGAAGAAAGTTGAGAAGGATGTCAACAAAGCCAAGAAACATCTAAAAAAGAGAGCTAACAAAGCTGCTCCTGAGCTGAACTCATTCATAGAAGAGGTAGGCATATCTTGACACCGTCTAAGAATGGAAATGTGCATTCTAGGAAATGTGCAGCCACCAAGTATTATATTGCCTTGTAAATGTATGCCCCTGTTCAGAGACAGGGTTTAAAAGCAAATCCAGTTGATTCCTGACAGATTAATGTGAAATAATCCTTCCTGGCTTGAAATGAGAGGCAAATATGATGAATGTAGGATTGCTTTGCAGTGTGGATCACTGCAAAAACATTTTAAAGATTTCTGTGTTTTACATCTTGATCTCTTGAACACATATAAGGCTGAATATAAAATGTATTAAATTAACATTTGTTCACTTGTAATGTATAAGCCACAGTTCTTCCCTGATGTTAAGGAATGTTTAGACAAAGTTTTTATAATCCCATTAGTTTGTTAAAGATAGGATTTTGGCTATGATTCCGAACTGATCAGACCTGCCAATCATTCTAAATTAGCTGTCTAAGGTATTATTAGTAGGTATTATTATTGACATCTGAGTACCATAACAATAACATAATTTTTGCTTCAGTCCACAGAATTTGTGAAAAGGAACATTGTCATGTCGAGCGGATTCGTTGGAGGCTTCCTGCTGGGTCTGGCATCTTAAGCATTACAGGAGCGGAGTCTGCTGTCAGTCATCTCGATCAAGAAATGCGTTCCCTTTCATTACTGTGAAACACGGTCTCATACCGCAGTATGCAGTGTGGGGCCCTCGGTACTCCACGTCGTCGTTGTCTGTGCGGCATGCTCAGTTACAAAACCCCTCTCATACTACTGCGTCTCTACAGTCAGTAGAGTTGACTGGGTGCGCACTACAAGCTGCACAACACAACACCACACAAGCCAAACGCCATTAAGATGTAGGTGTCCTGTATATTTTGGTCCATCTGTTTTGGTTGATTTGTAGTGTTGTCGGCTTAAGAATCTCATGGAAGTATCATCCTCAGCGTTGGTTGTGCTTCCAGTTTAGTAGGAAAACTAGAAATTTCCTCGTCATGTACTGTATTTGACCATAAACAGAATCATATCTTGGTTTTTACAGTATGTGACTTGCCTTTTGGACAGTGCAATATTTGAAGTCAAATCTAATAAAGCCTATTCTTATCTGCTGTGCACAAATACCAAAATAACCTTTATTGTTTACTAATTTTCTGTTGCTCTGTTACTCTGTGCATATATCTGTAATACAACTCTGAAACAAATTGTTTTATATGGTTTATTCTCAATGACTGCACTACACATAACTGATTGAAAGGATCTGTGTAATTGTGGGTGGGTGAAATATTTGTGTGGTATGTCTTATGTAATAATGTCTGAAATATGTTAATGGGCCTATTCTACACTGAGCAATCAACAGCATTATTTCAATGTCAATTTAAGACTTGAAGGCATGGAGAAATGGGGCAGTAATATTTTAGATTACATGCTCAATGCTGAGTTGGAATACCCCAAATGTCCCTGTTGTCTAATAGTAAATTACATTGTAACCAGTGTTTACTAAAGAATGGCACTCTAGAATATTCACATTCAAGGTTCCTGCGTTGCTATGCAACAGTATCAAACAACGCATTTGCCATAGCAACTTGTTATTGCAGTGGTGAAGGTCCGATAGAAGAACCCAAATAAGTAGCCTAGCTTACGGCCAAAATGGCGCTGCCTTTGCTGCCAGGATATTCATTTAACAAAAACGTAAGTATTTATTACGCTACATTATTCATTTTTCAATGGATTAATCAAGAAAGCTTAGGTGTTTGGATTAGTCAACTTGAATAGCACCGCCATATTGCAATGCGGTAAATATCTTGGTCCGCACGGGACTCGTACCGAACTATGCCTAACAGCTTAGTTTATAAAGAACAATATTTTGCAGGATTTTACTGTTTGAAAGTTGCGATGAGTTATTGTAATTTCTTTTTTTTTCTAGTTGGGCAAGGACAAATTTCATAAGTCACAGCATTTTGACTATTCGAATGGAGTCCCAATGTTGGTTGGATCTGAGAAGCCGGGCATTGGAGGGGAATTGCTCCTAGGCCAGAAACAAAAGCCAAAATACTCAGTGTTTCCCAAGGGAGAAAATAGTCATGCACCCTCATGGGTAGCCTTTGACAAACAGGTTATAAGCATCCTAAAAACTTTTAAACATTATTTCTATTCACTGGTAGCCTACAAAATAAATATGCCTGTTCTTTTTCCCATTTCATTATCTGCAATTCCTTGCTGCAGGTGCTGTGTTTTGATGCATTTTTCCAAGAGGTTGTGCCTCAGAGCAAGGAAGAAAAATACAGAGTTAGGAAGTGCAAAATCTACTTTTATCTGGAGGATGACACCATTCAAGTGGTGGAGCCAGAATTCAAGAACAGCGGGATCCCTCAGGGTAGGCCACTCCGTGAAGAAACCTGCCACACTAGTCAGAAACCCTGGCCTTTTGAAAAGAAGCAGAGTTAATGAGAATAACTCTTGTTCCTCTCTTTAGAGAATACAAATATGGAATTTGAACTCTTTTTTTTTTTTTTTCCATGACAGGAACCCTGATCCGACGCCACAGGATTCCGCTCCCACCTCCAAATGATGACCAATTCTACAACGTGCACCATTTCAACATCAACCAGGAGATGGTGCTGTATGCCAGGACCTTTAAGATCATGGACTGTGACCTTTTCACAAGAAATTTCCTGAGAAAATTGGGAGTGCGTATCAACCCCACTTCCAACATTCCTGAGGATCCTTATAGTAAAGTTCGTCAGCAGGTGAAGATAAAGAATATACAAGGGATATTCGAGGGGGAAGCTCTTAGGGGAATATCTCTCGCTCAATAGACACTGTATGACATTGCAGCACTATGCACTGAATACTGTATGCTGTTTTTAATTTTTCTTTGCTGTTTGTGGGCAGATGGAGGAGAGCATGAAGCCTTTGCGTCCTTATGAGAGACAGGACACTTTGAAGCAGTTCCTTGACCACGACCGCAATGTCCTGTGCTTTTACTGCTACTGGGATGACTCGGACAGCATGTTCGGCGATCCCCGAGAACTCATAATGCATTACTTCCTGGCCGACGACACCATTGAGATCCGGGAGGTCATCTACCCGAATTCGGGCCGTGACGCCACCCCTAAATTTCTTCACAGGAGTAGGCTACCCAAGGTTAGACCATCAGGGGGGTGCTTGAATGTGATTGATAGCTGTCCAGAACTTCCCCTGCTGTGAAAACTGTTCCCTACAGCGATCTGAACCCATGGTCAAAAGTCAATCGTTCATTTAGCAGGCACTTAAATATTTCACAGCCTTGTGAAGATGACTACATAACTATTGTATTATGAAGTGTAAACATTCTATCATACATCATAACAGTCCATGTGCAATCCAGGGTGTCTAGTCCATGACCTTGGTGTTGTTGCCACCATGCTTTGTCAGTTGACCCTGCATAAGCACCATGAAATGGGCTCAACCACAGCCAGGTGCAGTGTGCAACTGTGAACTCAGGAGACTGTACCAGCAAGCAGAGGCCTCCTCTGCCTCAGTGAGCATTCCCATCTCTAGCATGAAGCTTTTATCTGGGCTGACAGGACTGAAGTAACGTCTAGCCTCCCCTAAAGCACTTTTCCATTCTCCCCAGTTGCCTCCTCAGACCTAATTTATAATGAAGGAATGCTAAAGCTCAGTCTTGTTTCTCTCTCTCTCTCTCTTTCTTTTTTCTTTGGTTTTTTGTTTTGTTTTGTCTCTCATTTATTATGCGCTATGCGCCTAAAGTTCTGTTGCCTTTCAGAAAATGTCATCCAAAAGGTTTGGCGAGAATCCCCTGGTGGGAAAATAATTATGTCCCCTGATACAAATTAGTCTTGTCCTTCAAGATATATTGCAATTATGGTCTCATTTAAGCTTGTCCTTCAAGACAGAACGTAATTATTTTCTCTCTGTTTTATATTGAACAGCACGCTCCTATTCCCGTAAGCCAACCAGGGAAGAAAACAGATCGCACTGTCCTCAATGTGTTCGGACCAATGGGACATGGGGGACGCTATATTTTGGATAGCCTGAAAGTAGGTGAACATGTTTTTATTGAAATAAAAGAAATTCCCATGAAAAATCTGTCAACAGTTGCTGTAATTCTGTTTGGTTGCTCTCCCTTAAAACACAAAGTAGAAGACCATAGAGTTTAAGGAGTGGACTGACAACCACAGTTTTGTGGTGTCTTTGTTTAGTTTTGTTTTTTTGTTTCGGTTTTTTTATTGTGTCTTTTTTGTCTTGCTGTAGTGGAAACCTCATTTCATACACCACTGCATGGAAGGGTCAATGTTAGTTCAGACAGTGAGAGTTCAGTTTTTTTTCCAGCTTGTAATTCCCCACTCTCTCAACAGACTGGTGCTGTCGAAGAGAACTTCTACAAGGACTGTGACTTGACTATTGGCAGCGTCGTCAATGTTTGGGGCAGACGGGTGATCATTTGCGACTGTGACAACTTCACCAAAGAGTTTTACCGCACCAAGTATGGCATAGGTGAGTTATGGCGTTAGGATGGAGACTGAATCTTGCATTTCTTTGGCTGGAACTAGCGAGGAACTAAGGACACGTGCCATCTACGCCACACGTTACTAGAGGACCTTTATATCCTGCTAGTTTTTTTCCCTTATAATGCCCAAGATTAAGAGCTCTCCATCTCTCATGCAAAGAGATCTCTTCTAAAATGTGTCCACGTTCGGCCATGGCACAGGAGGGCATATCAGAGCAGGCTTTTTCTCCTGCGCTGCCCAGGCTAAGCTAAGGCAAAGCTTGCATTACTTGTGAACTGCCACTTGATGTCAGTAAGGCTTTGGGATCAATCACCTTATCCTGTCAAATGGAAGTCCCAACTGAAGCGCTGTATAGACTCTGACTGAACTTTAAAGCACATTTGATTTAAATAATGGCTGAGGCTTCATGTGAACAAAACCATAGGGTTGCTCTGATCGTATCTAGGATGGTTTTGTGAAATGAACTGCATCATTCTCATGGTTCTGCAGACACATCTTTGCAGACATATTTTTGGAAGCACAATTCATGACCTCCCAAATTTCCCTAACATATTTGCGGGCGTGTGAGTTTTTCACAAAGAAATGCTCATCTACAGCAAACAATTTCTCTCAATACAAGGAAGGCTATGGAGAAGAAATTCCCCTTCTTTTCCCTCAGGATAGAACCTCCGTAGAACAAGTAGAACCAGTGGAATTTCAGGGCAGCAGACCCACCACATAAGGGTTAAAAGGGTGTGTGTGTGTGTGTGTGTGTGTGTGTGTGTGTGTGTGTGTGTGTGTGTGTGTGTGTGTGTGTGTGTGTGTAAGGCCCTTTGGAGAGCAAAAGTGGGCTGTGAAAGGGAGCATGACGGACGAGCGACTCTAGATCATCCTCGTCTCTCTAAAGCCACCACACATTAACGGTATGGCCCCTCTTCATCTTCAAACGCACACACACGGTCACACACAAGGGTCTCCAGCACCTCCGTTTTTACCGGATGTAACACTATATGTGTGTGTATGTGTGTGTGTGTGTGTGTGTGTGTGTGTGTGTGTGTGTGTGTGTGTGTGTGTGTGTGTGTGTGTGGACTCCACCACTCTCAGTGCCCTTCACTTTGTCATGCTGATTGAAGGGGCTTGTTGCGTTAGTTACGGACGGTTGTAATGAATGTTAGGGAGCCGGGGTGACAGGCCCGCCCTGAAGGAGAGCCTGTGCGTGCTTTAGTCGGGGTGAATGGGGTCACGCTTATGATGGTAAGGCACTTATGGAGATGGATAACACAGAGACTCACGGATATATCCTTGTGCATTTCCTAATGTCTATGTCTCTGTCTTTCTCCATTTGTCTCACTTTCCTACTCTCACTGTCTCCTTTTTTTCTCTCTCACTCTGTCTCTCTTTCCCTGTCCCCTCTCTTCCTGCGTGGGTTTGAAGAGGACTTCACCCCTGTGCAGTACAAAGCTCCCCCACCCCCCAAGCCAGCCAGACAGGTGCCCCCGTATAATGGCTTTGGATCGGAGGAAGACTCCCTGTGTTCCTGCCAGAGCCTGCTGCCCAAGCCCCCGCACAAGGACTTCAAGAAGCTTATGGAGAAGGACAGGTAACCGGACGCTCCCCTTAAAGATCCCATCTGGGGATAACACTTAATATATAGTCCAGCCATAAGAAGTCACCCAGTGTAAAAATGGCAAAAGTGAGTACAGCTCAGTCTGTAATGACATTCAAAACTTTATTTGTAACTTTTATAGCACTTTTGATGCTAAAGATAAAATACGCTAATGTCTCTTCTGCTCAGTGAATAATCAGACATTCAAACTCGCTCATTAGATACTTCCGAATTCGTGTCGGGAATGAATTTGGCCAGTACGCCGGTTATTGGAGGAGGTTTTGTTTTTGGGTTGTGAGCCACACAAAGGACTTCCAAAACCAATATCTCAGTGGTGAAATTAAGCAGTCACTGCTTTAAACCGTACTTGATGAAACTGGGGCCAAGGAATGTACCATTTTGTCGTTGTTTTCGTGCGGTGGTCATTTTTGAGGGATTTTTTTAACCGTTGTCCTGGACTTGATTCATTGTGCAATCAACTTGATTTAACTCTGCGTCCTCTCCATCTTTTCCAAGCCTTTAATCTACCTGCTGTCATGACACATTTATTATGCTAACATGGATACTCATCTATTTACCAAGATAATGAATGAACTCCTGTTAATTTAAAACAGAGTACATTCCACGGACATGATGAGGAGTGTAAGGGACTTCAGTCTATCTTTGCCATGTGTTATTTGTACTGAGCTTTTTGATAGAGTTGCCAAGCTGAATTAGTTAGCAATTCTTCACTGCTCCTGTCAGCCACTCTAGCTTGATGCGTAATTGTTTTCTGTGTCAAGGCAAGGTCTTGAAAGTAACGTGCTGCGATTTGTCGGCAAGATGGACACCGACAATCCCATTGACAAGGAGCGAGTGTTCATCATCTCCTTCTACCTGAGTGATGACACCATTGCTGTGTTTGAGCCCACTCAAAGGAACACAGGTGAGCAGATTCATTTTGATATGCTTCAGTGCGTTCTGTAGTCTGCCAATACTGAGAGTTTTGATTGTCAAATTCAACTACCGGTGTGTGTGTGTGTGTGTGTGTGTGTGTGTGTGTGTCTGTGTGTCTCACAGGAGTGATCGGTGGTAAGTTCCTGGAGAGAGGCCGGGTAAAAAAGCCAGGCCAGGCTCTGTTTAAGAGTGAGATGTCCGAATACTTCACCGCACAGGACCTCTATGTGGGAGCGCGACTCGTGCTCAACAACCAGCCCTTCCAGTTAGTGGATGCCGATGAGTACGCCTTCAACTACATGGAGCAGCACGCAGAAGAGGTCAGGCTCCTGTTCAAATGTGTCTAATGTTCCATAGAGCACTCATTTACCATATATTACATATTATGTATGTTATTACGTATGAACACTTGTTATTCATATATATATTTTATAGTATACAGTACTGCTGCTTGGATGTTTTGAAAATACATGATGGAAATTTGCTTAAGGGATAATAGCTGTTAAGGTCATAAGGGGTTTATAGTGATGCCTTGATATTTTCACAATTCACATGTTATTTATAAATTGATTCTTGGCTTGATGTAATAACTCGAGATTTGCATTCATTAAACAAACACCCTTGTGCAGCGAGCTGTACAGAACTGTGTGGGCACGCGGTATAGAGGCGCCCGTACATGAGTGTTTACATTCGCTTGGCACAGGAGCTCAGTGACCTTGGCCATTGCCAGTGACATGTGCGACAAAGTGGGCTTCAGTTTCACAAGTTACATGTACTTAACAGGGACCATGTTGACGCTCATGTTCACGCCGTACCTATAATTAGTTCCCAAGGGCCAACATTGCCACCATCCTGAGCAAGATTAAATCCATCAGCAAGGAGAAGCAGAACCAGCTTCTGGCCATGGCTGACTCTGGAGGCAACGGTTTCATCCTATACGAGCATTTCAGGTATTTATCTCTCCCTACCCTGCGTTGAGAATGACGGATAAGCTAATATAATCGGCCACAACTCCCCACCGTGATTTAGTGGCTCTTTTTTCTGTCTGGGTGGGCTAGTGAGAGTCCACTTCTAAATCCCATTATGAGCAGCCATGTTGAATACTCCTGTGGAATAAATAAGGCTGTATTGAATTGTATGGACAGACAGATTTTAATGAGTATAGCTACAGTATATATATATATATATATATATATATATATATTATATATATATATATAGCTGTATAGCTAGCTCATGATAATGCCCAGTGTACAGTACAATGGCTTCACTTAATTGTGACATCAAGTGAAGTTATCTTATACTTGCACATCCACACTTCCATTCCATTCCAATTCCATTCATAAGCTCACTAAATAAAAGCCTTCGGCCACCACAGAGACTAATAAAAAGCGTGGCGTGCTGTGCGTGGTGTTTCCCCTCAGGTCCTTGCTGGCGGCCACCGACTGCGGTCTGTCGGAGCACGAGATCATGATGCTGGGACGCAGCTACTCGGAGCGGCAGGAGGCCGAGGCCGACGTGGCCATGATGCTGGCCGTGGCGCAGGACCACCTGAGGAAGAAACACTTTGAGGCCTTCGCCGACATGGTCAGGGTCTTTACCCACGAGGACCGGAACAGGTACTGCGAATACACGCGGCCTTCTTCCCCTGAGCTTTGTCATGTGGTGAGAGTTTTGGGTGTTTTGGGCTACGTCGTTGGCTCGTTGGTATACCACAAGAGTGTCAGGATGAGTCAAGTCAGGTGCTTTGGTGGTTTTCTTCCCTCCAAAAATCTTTCACTTGGGTCATACTACTATTTCATACACACACACACACACACACACACACACACACACACAAACACAAACACAAACACACTCGTCGTTCACTGACATTTAAATTTGTATGCCAAGTATTCATAGATTTCTCAGCTCTCATGTGGTTCACCCGTCAACTCATTTTGACAATTCTCTTGCACACACACACACACACACACACACACACACACAAAAAGAGATCCCTTACCCTCCACACGGACACATAGGCTGTCTCTCTCTCTCACACACACACACACACATACACTCAGGCTCCTCACAAAGGTAAAAATAAGCGAAAAACCATCAATCTGCAGTTCGGTTCGCCCCAGATTGAGGCGCTCCGATTAGTTCCAGCGGTTCAAGTGGAGCATTGGAACCAGATGATCCCCACAGTGGGAGGCGGAGGCATGTCGCAGGCCAGGGGGGAGAGAAATGGATGGCGGCAAGCGCCAAGGGGTCAACGTGCATGTCCTGTTTATGCGGCCCGCGTGGAACGGTTGCTTATTTTCAGATTTTTTCCGAAAATGTCGTCCGTGGCGGATAATGAAGTTAGTATGTCTGCAATCGTCTCGGGCCAAAGAACAACTAGTCGCCTCGCCTCCAGACAAGAGCCTCACACACACACACACAAAAAAGTGAAAATAAATTAATAAATAAAAATCCTCAGAAAATTGACTCTGATCCCAAAGCGAGGGTTGCTGAAAGTATTTGGAAGCCAAATGCTTCTTCAAACACTGGTACCTGTGCAAGAAAAAAAACTTTGGATTCTTACTCATGATGAGTTCATGCTCACAGAACCTATTGTTATTGTGATCCTTTTTCTCTCAGACAGCATCATTGATGTGGGGGGTGAAATTAGTTGAGAAACATTGAAGTTCTGCCATTGAAGCGTGTGTTGTTTTTCTCACCTTCTTCCTTCTGAAGGACCGGCCTCCTGTCCAGCAAGGAGGCTCGCACCATCTGCAAGGCCTTCCAGCTGCCCCTGACTGATGACCTCCTAAGGGCTCTCCTCAAAACGTAAGACCCGGAGAGAGCTGCCATATCTCACTCTCTTCTCTCCCAGGGCCCATTTCATACAGCACATACAGTATATACTTCACCTGGTCTTCAAATGCTCAATATTCTCTTATCCTCTCGCTACAAATGTCAGGCAAACAGTATTGAAAAAATGCAGTGTAATCAGTATTCATTTGCTGTGGAGGGGATCATGTGGGATAGTTGCATCTAATTGCAGGCTGTGGTTTGGAGGGAAGACCCCCCCCCCCCCCCAAAAAAAAAGTCCCAGCAGTCTGAAGAACACTTGTCACATCTCACAAATCACACACGGAGGCTTTCTCTCTCTTTCTCTTTCTCTGTCTCTGTCTCTATCTCTCTTTTCTCGTAATCCCCTGTGAACCGTCCCTTTCTTCTGTGCGTTCTCCTCAGGTATGAGAGGGAGTCGGGGGAGATTGACTACCACGCCTTCCTGTCTGGCATCAACTGGAGGGAGAACCCCACACCACCAGTCCTCCCTGAGGACATGCTCAAGGTGAGACAACACAGAACTACACAACACGGAATGGACAAAAGTGACCTTCCTCCATGGTCTTGCCTCCGCAATATGAGTCCTTGTAAGCACGGTAGTGTACCATATGTCCATCATTTAAATGACTGGATTGTTTTATGACAGAAAAAAACATGTTGTATGTTGTAAAACATGTCACTGACACACCTATCTGTTAATTGACCCCCTGAATCATGGCATTTTTTTAAATAAGAATGTGTGTTCTGATGTGTTTAAGGGGCCCCTGTCATGATTTATGTGAACAAGGTATCAGCCTTTTGTGGTTAAAGTTGTGGTAGAAGCACACAGTTAGCTTAACTTTAATCATTAGCTTACTACAACCTATGACTAACGCATGTTAATGTTTTCTCCAGTGTAACGTGCTCTATACCAGACCTAATGCAAAACGTAAAAGCATTTCATACCTTGAAAATGAACTTTACTAGTTTAACAGTTGAATTGAAAACCGAATTTTCTGTGGTCTCCTTATTTCACGCGACTGATTTAACAAACTGTTTCGACTGCGCGAATTAAATGTGAAGCCACTGCACGGCTGCCACGGCGCCATCCACTGGTCTGGCATATGCACTACAGCACTTTTAGCCGCTTTCACCTCCGTGTGTGCGCCATCCACTGGTCTGGCATATGCACTACAGCACTTTTAGCCGCTTTCACCTCCGTGTGTGCGCCATCCACTGGTCTGGCATATGCACTACAGCACTTTTAGCCGCTTTCACCTCCGTGTGTGCGCCATCCACTGGTCTGGCATATGCACTACAGCACTTTTAGCCGCTTTCACCTCCGTGTGCGTGCACAAGTTTTTTTCTTTACCGCTATCGTTAAAGGTGTGTAAGCGGTAAGAAAAAATACAGCCGTTGGTTTTGTGCAGATGTGGCCCAAGTCTTTGTGAGTGACAGATGACATGATGCTGTGCTCTGCTGGACTAGTGCAGGAGGTTAAGTTGAGCAGAAGGATGGAGTGTGGCTGCCTCTGGCTTTAGAGTTTGACTGGACATCATGTTCAATTATGTTGGACGTGGCCGTTACTTGAGGTGTGATTTGTGTCAGTGCGGTCTCTTTGCTCAGCCATTGGCTCTTGTTCTTGACTGTGAAATCACAGTGTGATTACTCTTGGCCTGGGGAATGGATGGGAGAGACAGTGAAGAGGGGGATGAAGAGCAGGTGGTGAAGGAGAGGAAGAGAGGGAGGAAAGAGAGGAGGAGGAGAGAAGAGAGGGTGAGAAGGAGGGAAGTGAGGGAGACACAAAATGAGAAAGACAGGGATGAGAGGAAGAGAATGAGGAGAGAAAAGAGACAGAGGATGAGAAAGAAAGAGAGACAGCAGGAGGGACAGACGGAGATATAGAGAGACAAGAGAGAGGAAGAGCAAAACAAGGGGAGGGAGAGAAAGAGAGAGAGGGATATCCAGAAAGAGGGAGAGAGGGATATCCAGAAAGAGAGAGAGGGGGATATTCAGAAAGAGGGAGCGGTGTGCCAGAAACAGCAGGAGAGAAAGAGAGAGGAAGGAAGAGAGAGGGATGAAGAGAACAGAGGTCAAGAGTCAATACGAGAGAGAAGGAAAGGAAGAAAGAGAGAGCAGTAAAGGGAGGAAGAGAAAATAGATTGAGAGTCAGAAAGAAAGAAAGAAAGAGAAGGAGAGAGAACGCCCAGGTGGCCCAGCTCCAGGCCTATGGCCATGTCCCCGGGGCATGAGAGCGAGCGAGCAAGGGGCCTGCTCTGTGTGTGTGTGTGTGTGTGTGTGTGTGTGGACGCTCCTCCTCCTCAGCGCCTCGCCTCACTTCCCCCAAATCAGCCCTGAGAAAATCCACTCAAGGCTCCGCTCCGCACCACCTCCTTTATTACGGCGCCGCAATTTAGCGTGCCGTGCCACAGCGCCGACGCCTAAGCAGAACCATCTGCGCCCGAACCACAGGGGCCAGCCGACACCGGAGCACAGAGACCGGGCCCCCGCAACGCACCGCTGCTTCCCGGCCAGCAGAGGGAGCCGGTGTGTGTGTGTCTGTGTGTGTGTGTGTGTGTGTGTGTGTGTGTGTGTATGTTTTGCTGCATGTTTGTGTGGTTGCTGCATGTTTGTGTGTCTCCCTGTGGCCAGCCTTTGGTGTGTTGTTCATTGATGGGTTCATTGCTCGTTTTTTTTTTTTTTATCTCAGTGTTGTTCTCTGTGTTGATCTGTCTGATGGCCTCTGTTGCCGGTTTGCAGCCTTTTTCTGTGACCCAGCCCAAGGCCAAACTAACGGGCCAGCCTATGGTGGATTACGCAGCCTTTGTCCAAAGACTCACTGGACAGTAAGAAGAAGAGGAGTGAAAACACTGCCGTCATGGTGTATGACTTTCAATGTGCCCCTCGTGACTCCCCAGTCCCTTTTCTCTCTTTACATCCCTGTCTTCTCTTGATGATAGTTCTATTCTCTCTCTCTCTTTCTCTGTCGTTGCATTCCTTCCATCCCTCCTTGTTGTCCAGTCCCAGCCCTCTTCCTCTGGTCATCTCTGTCCATCTCTCATTACTTTCAACCATGATGCCCTGGAGGCCTAGTCGCTCTCCAACAAATCCCCCTCTGCCAAAAGTATTCCTGATGATTCACGACTCTATGAGATTATGCACTTCCTCTGTGGCCAGCAAAACAACAATAACAACAAAAATAAAATCAAACAAAAAAGAAAAAGTTGCATGTTGATTGATGATGTGGATTTGCACTGTTCAGCGGTCTCTGTCTCTCTCTTTCTCTCTCTCTGCTTTTATAAAGCCCCTCATCTCGGTTTTGTTTTTCCAGTTTGATGTGAACTGGAACGGAACTCCACAGGGCCTGGCGGTGAGGAGCGTCCACTACGCTCTCCTGCTGGAGGATGTCTTTGGCCCCAGAGGGACTACGGCCACAGAGAACTGAGCGGCAGTGCGGAGAGAGAGAGAGAGAGAGAGAGAGAGAGAGAGAGAGAGAGAGATGGGGGGGAGATGTAGAGAAAGAGAGAGAGAGAGCGGTCGGAATCTCAGATCTCACCTGTACCAACTGCCGGACCGCAAAGAAACATCTGACACTGTTTATTTTTCCTGCTGTAGTGAAACAAAAATACAAAGCCTCAAAATCCCACTTGTGTGTTTGTGTTTGTGCTAAAGTATGCTGTTAAGGGTAGGTTTCAATTCACAGTAAATCAACAACACACTCGCACCAAAGCGCCACTGGATGCATCACACGTTATTTACCCTCATGGCAGAAGCTGTAAAGGATACAAGCGGTACAGAACACATTTTGTATGCAGGGCTGGGCGGACAACATGCCTCGCGCATTTTTTCGCGATGATTACGGAAAGAATGCTTGTATAATGTAGCAACAACGTGCACACCACACGTCGGCAAGAGACAGACAGGAGGAAGTTGTCTCTGAATAGCCCGACCACCCCACCGATAAGCCTGTTACCAGACAGGCAGCCGGCAACCACGCTCACCGCAGACGCCCGGCTTCCGTGGCCAAAAAGTCCGACCCCAGCCACCGCCGGACAGTGGCCGTCTATTGGGGGCACAGATTTGAGCACCGCAGGCTATCAATGAGGCATGATAGGGACCTGTTTCAGGGCTTAATCCACTGTCATTCAATTACTGGTGGTGGATAGCACACAAGGCAAAGCAGAGGGACCTCACTTCAAAACACACACACACACACATACAAACATAGACAGAGATAGATACACTATCAAAGACAGAGACATACAGTATGCACACACACACACACACACGACCTGCAGGTTGAGGGTGCTTGTAATCAGATCTGGAGCAATCAAGGCACCCAATCCCTCTGTGCGACAGAAAGAGGGCATTACATCACTGCGGCATTATCAAGTCTTCATTCTTAGCTTTCACACTTACTAAAATATTAGCCTCCCGAGTCACCGCGCCACTCCCGCCTGTCCCCGACACAAAGGCTGACGTCGTCAGGTCCACTCCGGGGACCACATGTTTGGTCTTTTATGCCTTTCCAAAAATGCTTGTCACACACACACACACACACTCAGTCCACACACTTACCATTAGTTAAAAGGAAGTGCTCTACTCTATCAACACCTCTTCCACATTGGCAAAGAGGTTATTTATACTCTGCCTCGCCGTCCAAATCATATACATTACTGATGACTTGTCCAGATCAGCTGGTTTAAGCGGAGGTGCGTGCGCGCACATTTTAATTCGTCCCTCCTCTGCACAAGGAGGTCGCTCGGAGACGCTGTTGTTTTTTGGTCTGTCTCAGCTGGCCCCTAACCTCGATGATGTTTGTGTAGTACATAGTGAGCCTGTTCCTGTTTTAATTGCGCTTCAGGTCAGTCTCGTGGGGCACGTTCAAGTCTGAAACATGGGAAAAGGTGATAAAATGTCTGTAGGGGTGAGAGGGACCTCCCTAAAAGTCTCACATAGAGCGAGCAGTTGAGCACAGTTAGCATGCTAGCTGAGAGAGCTAGCTACCTATCCCAAACTTTGCGACGCTTCATTAGCAAAGGAAACAATTCTAATACCTGACCATAAACAAAGGAAATGTCTCTCCATCTTGATCTGCTTCAAACCATTTGTTTTATTGCCTTTCTTAGCTGATGAAAGGGATTCTTTGTTCTTAAAGGAAGCGTTACTCAAGAGGTTCATTTCTTTTTGATTGTGTTTGTGGACATCTTGTGCTTCAGATAACTTAACGATGTTATATCTGGACAGAGGTAAATTGAGGCAAGACAATTTAGCATCAGAGGCGAATTTCTTTTGTTTGGCTTTTGGCCGCACCGGCCATACCACTCTCTCCCTTCTTCAATCATCCCCTCCACATCTGCCTTTCTTACCTTTTATGCACTTTCCTCAAAGGAAACCTGTTTTGCACAAATTCTCAAAGGATAAAGGGGGGAAAAAACAATAGAAGGTTGCCTTTGAGATTGGCATCCAGCAAAAGGCCCGATAACCTGGACATCTAGCATTGGGAAGGAGCTGATGAAAGCTGTCATTAGCCATTTCCACCGTGGCCCTGCAGCCTGTTGAAAAGAGCTTTATCATTCCTTTTCACCACTGCAGAACATCTGTTGGAAAGGCCGCGGTAGACCTGCCTCCGCCTGAGGGCCTCACTTTTAACCCCACTGGGGAGGACGGGAGGGAGGGAGAAGGATCCAATCGACCTCCATGAGGAGATTGAAGAGAGAAGCACATAAAGACACTTTCACTGGTGCAACCCCAACCCTCTCCAAACTCCCCCCCCAATTCTCATCGGGTGCAGTGATTCCACCGTGCCTGTAGGAGTTGGCAGGGGGGCTCCACATAAAGGGGGCAGGATTTATGCTTTTCAGCGCGTTTCTCCGACGAGGTCAGCCGCTGCCTCGGGTCCACATGGGGAAGCAGTTACTCTCTCGCTCCCCCGAAACGTCGCGCCCTGCACAGCACAGCACAGTACAGCTGCCTGCCAGCAACCAACTGCTGTTTACCGAGAAGATACGATCGACGTTTCTGTATTGCCTTTTCTCTCCCCCTCCTCTCTCTCTCCTCTCTCTCTCTGTATCTCGCTCTCTCACTTGCCTTCCCTCTCTCCTTTCTCTCTTTCTTTCTGTCTCTCTCTCTCTTGCCCTCCCTCTCTCTCCCTTTTTCAATTTCTGCTTTCATTCTCGTCTTTCTAACCCACCCTTGTCTCTACATCACCCGTCATCTTGTAGATCCTTGCTTCTCTCTCTCTCTCTCTCTCTCTCTCTCCTTATACCACTTCAATATAAGATTCAGCTCCTCAGATATTATCAATGTGTTCCCTCTGCAGAAACATTGAGAGCTCTCGTCATGAGAGGTCAGTTTCCTCTCTGAAAGAGTCTGGATGACCAAGCCTGGTACAACCATCAGCGGCAGCGTTGTCTTTGGCCGGGTGCAGACAGGACATTATTTCTTTCTATGGTAAAACAGAGCAAAGTTATTCTATACTGGCTGTAAATTAGAACAGTGGGGCTATTTTCATACAGGGGTCTCAGTCCCCTACGGAGGTCATTTTGGAAGTGAGTGAGGACTGTGCGTTTTCTTTTTTTTTTTACCTCTTTTCTCTTTTTTACTTTTTTTTTTTCTTTTGTATGCTCCACCCCACATAAATCTTTCAAAATTATGAGCTCGCTGCCTCTATTTTCATGTAGCTTGAAATTACACTTGAAATGGATCACGTAAATGAAGAGTGAGGGCAGCCCGAGCTGTTGGTCTTGTTGGAGTGCCGCCGGCAGGTCTACCCGCAGGTGCGGCGACACTCTGAAGAGGTGCCGTCTCCGGCATCACCGTGGAAATAAAAGACGGCCTCAGTTTGTGTGCTTCAGAGACATTGAGGGGGAAGAGATGATGGGAACGGAGGGGTTGAGAATGTGAACTCTCCTGTCCAAAGGTGAAGTGGAGTGGAGGGAGGTGAGATGATGAGGTGAGGGGGGGGGGGGGGGGGGGGGGGGGGGCATAATCTTCCTTAGCTGCCAACCTGATTATCACACTGGTCAGAGCTCTTCTCTCTCTCTCTCTCTCTCTCTCTCTCTCTCTCTCTCTCTCTCTCTCTCTCTCTCTCTCTCTCTCTCTCTCTCTCTCACACACACACACACACACACACACACACACACACACACACACACACACACACACACACACACACACACATTATCTTGCCCCCAGTGAGGGCAGTCTGGATTTGGCTGCCTACCTGTGGTGACATGTTTCCCTCTCCCAGGTCCAGACTACTCACATTTACTTGACAGCTGTCTGTCACCTAGAAGAGATGAATCTGAGTCATGAAGGGACTAAATGACTAAACAGAAATCAAGAGCAGTCAAAATATCACACAAAGGATTCACTTAGTAAACCCTGATGATTTGTTGTGTACATCTAACATTTGTTTTGCTATCAGCTGGCATTCTTGAAGACCTATTACAGGTTGTTAGAAGAACATCCCAAGGTTCCTCAAGAGAACCTCTAAAAAATAGCATGAAGTTCCTCCTGAGAACCTCTAGAGAACAGACTGAGTGTTCAGTTCACAGGGCTGTCGTGTCAACCCACTCTATTTTTACACATGAAACTGTGCCTTTGTTCAGCAATGCCGAGTCATTGGCATTCCAGACATTGGCTATGTGGACCAGAAGTGAGCTGCCTTCGTTTTTTAAAGACAGTTGACCTTTTGGGGGGAAATCTCTGCTAAGACTATTTTACTGTTTGTCCTTAGGTGGGAAGCAGCTGGTGAAATATCATATCAGCTCCTTCATTCACGTCTTCTTCCTCTCCCCATCGACGCTACGAGAAGTAATATTTTTAAAAGGTTATTCACAAGCCACAGAAGAGCACAGGTGTCCATATTGTGTTTTATTTTAATGGAACATCCATTTTGACTTGTCAGCTCACCGTTACATTCTAGCAATTCTGGGTTTAATGTGCAGACACGTTTTTGTTGTATTATAAATTGAATAGTTTGCTTTTGGATTTTTGTAATAAAGCGATTGGAGAAATTGGGTGAGCTGAGCTTGGGTGCTGCACAGTTGGTGGTGGAGGAGTGGTGAGAGTGTGTGTAGGGGTGGGGGTCGAGCTGTACTTGTTTGAATTTGTTAATGAAAACGTGGAACACAAATAAAGCTGCAGTGGTTTAAATCCAGGGGGTGTATGGTGGTATGTTCCCGTTGGTGGTTGTAAATCGCCTTGTCAGAGGGTATATGAAGTGGAAGGTGAGAACTCTGGTTGGAGAGATGAGGGGTGAGGGTGGGGGCTGGTGTTGGGGTGCATTTGGGTGGGGTGGGTCCTGGGTTTTGGGACTCAGGGTGAGGGTCACACAAGGCTTCACAGGTAATTGTGTTTCGTAAACTTTTGACCCCCTAAGCCCGTCTTAACTGAGCCGTCTCTCCCTCTCCCCTCTTTTGATTTCCCAGGAGGTTTTTAGGGGCGGATTTTTGCATGCCAGCCTGTGTTAACAAACCAACACTCATGCAGGCATGTGTGACGCAACAACATACTTCTCCAGAAAGATCCCTGCAAGTACCAAGCTTTCTGTTTGCACCCTTTGGTCATCATGCTTTACATTTCCTGTCTCCCATTGTTTTGTTTTGTTTTCTTTAACAACTGCCTCTAAAGTTCTATCACCTCGACACTGAAGTTCTTCAAAGACTATGTCATAATGAAATTTCAAGTTGGCACAAACTTATGAACTCCCCTAGGGCCAACCCCCTTGCCTGGTAGACTCTTAGTTATGCCTTGGATGAAGTCCATCAATTAGAAGATTACTCTCTTGCCCTGGGTGCCAATATTTGTGGCAATTTTAATATTGATGTTTGCCCCTCCCTTAAACCAAATTTGGTTTAAATGAATAGTGTGTTAATACTTTGGTCATGAGAAGCAATAAGAATGACTGCCTTTCCCATGCCATGGTTAAAGTCTCTCTTCCACGAAGGAGAGAGACTCTTCAGCTGAAACGATAATACCTTTCTCAGTTTCACCTCTTTCCTCATCTGCTTTGTCATCTATTTAATAATCTGTTCTGCCGCCAGGTAAACACAGAATCTGAGAATTATCCTCACGGCCGGCTATAAATATCCCCCTCTAATGATGCCGGCACTCTTTAACGTTTCACTTCACTGGCGCGCCGGTGTGTTTTAATTCAGTGAATGACAAGGCATGGTGCCAGTGCAGAACAATAAGCCAATAAACACACGGGCTCTCCAGAAATAAACTCTACAAGACCACCTTTCTTCCCCTGGTGAGATGGTGAGGAGGCTGTTTTCAGGCTCTCTGACACGTGAGTGAGCACACACACACACAAACACTCACATATACAGAACACACACACACACACATATGCATTACACACATATACCCATGTACTTACATGCAAATACACAGACCCACACACACGTATATACACACGTCACACAGTCACTTACACATACTCACATACACAACATACCTACAAACACACACACACACAAAACAGGCTTCCACATGTGGCTGGGGAGGTAAACTGCGCCCCCCCCCCCCCCACCTCCAAACGCACACACATACACTCACACACTCTCAAGTGCCATGGTGTTCCTACTGAATGTGTGTGGAGGGTGGGTGACCAGTTGCCTTTAAACAAACTAATTCTGCTAACCGTTTTATTGCCCTGACCTCCCTCATAAAATCACGGCCCGGGCATTTGGTCGGCCCAGTGACAGCACTGAGGGCCATTCCGTGGCTGGAATCCCCATTTGCTCACTGGGAGCGTGTCGAGTGTGTGTGTGTGTGTGTGTGTGTGTGTGTGTGTGTGTGTGTGTGTGTGTGTCAGCTGGTGTGTCTGTGTATGTGTGTGTCTTCAGTGATATACGACTGCTGTGTCACGTTCCACATCTGATGACCATCCTGAAGTGCGCATCATCCACCCTTTCTCTTTTTCTTGTAATCTCTCTCTCTCTACCCTCCCCTCTCTCTTTCTCTCTCTCTCTCTCTCTCTATCACTGAAAGTGGGAGTGAGTGTCAGAGGAGAGAGAGAGAGAGAGAGAGGGGAGGGGAGAGAGAGAGAGAGAGAGAGAGAGAGAAAGGGTGGGAGCGAGGGAGGGAAGCAGAGCTCATACACGACCTGTTAGAGAGAAAGACAGGGAGAGAGTGAGAGAGAAAGAGAGATAGAGAGAGAGAGAGAGGAACGCACGGGGTAACACAGTGAGTGGGAGAGAAGAACAGCAGAGAAAGTGAAGGAAGGAGAAAGCAAGACAAACGAGAGAAGAGGATTTATTTAGGAGCCGTTGCTTCTTTTTCGGGGTGAAATCTCTCTTGAGTTGCGGGCGAAGCAGCAGCAGCAGCAGCAGCTGGTGTTGAAGACGGTGATTCCACTCCCGCTCTGTCGGCTGGAGAGGAGGTAAGACCACCGCAGACGCAAAAGGTGACCCAGGTTAGCGCTGTCTCACTGTCCATAATCATTTAATCAGTTCTGGGTTATTCTGTACAAATACCAGAGATTGTTTTCTGTTACTTATATAGAGTGTACAGATTTATCTTTGTTTAAAAATAACAAAATATACTGTGAGAGTGAAAGTATATAAGTACTAAGAGTAATAACTGCATGTGTCAGTTGGGGCATAGATAGTGCACTAGAGTTGCCAACTTAAAATGATATACACTGTGGATTTTAATAGATTTTTTAATGCGAGTCATCATTTTTAATTACCCGAGGACCTCTGATTGATATTTAGTGTGGTCATTAATCGGGTGATTAAAGTTCTTTTTGGTGATTACAGGCAGCTCAGCTGACCACAGATAGGAAGTCCTTAGATAGGAGCTGAGTTCTTTAAACGTGAGATTTATTTTAGCCATGAGGCAGACACATTAATCAGTGTCGAATTGCAGACCAATTGTTGCATGTGTGTGTGCGCGTATGTATGTGTGTGTGTTTGTGCATTTATATGTGTGTGTGTGTGTGTGTGTGTGTGTGGTGGCGTGAGGTGTGTGGTGAGTGTGTCATCAGCCTGGAGTCCTGAGGCAGGTTTAATGGTATGTGTAGCTGATGGATGCTTTCTGCGGTGGGTCCAGTCCAGCTCTGATAGGAACAGCCTGAGCTGATTGTTCATCTTCCTCTTCCTCTCTCACTGAGAGACAGAGCCCAGCAGGGCATGCCTCACCTTGGGCTCCCTCTGCCTCAAACCTCCTCCACCCAACCAGCCACTCACCACCCACCAAGAGCTCCTGGGGGGGAGAGAAAATGGGCCATTTGAGATCTGTAAAAGCTAGCTGAGTTTTTTTTTTTTTAAATGGTGCTCTGTTTCCTGTAAAAGGCTGATAGTGGAATGACTTTTACAACAGTTCTTTATTAAAATAAAAATGAAACACAAAAAGATGATTCTAGAGGAATCTTGAAGTGGTCAGCATTATGGAGACAACCCAAAGACTCCTTATGGGTTCTAGATTACGTCCCACGCTTGCGGTAGTCGAGAACTCGAGAGGAAGAATGGCACAAGAATGGCTAGACATTTTTGCTGGGGAGAGTGAGACGAAGGAGAGGGAGAAGGAAGAGGTGTGTGTGAGGCCTCACACACTTCTCAAGACACAGATGTGCCTGTCAGATGTTACAGACAAATTGTGTGTGTGTGTGTGTGTGTGAGAGAGAGAGAGAGAGTGTGTGTGTGTGTGTGTTTAAGAGAGAGAGACAGAGAGTATGTGAATGGCTAATAATCAGTCATAATCAGATACAGCTTTAGGCAGTTATTTATTTTGAACATAGTGTGGTCCTGATCTGCTATTTGCGCTGTCTTCACGGCGGATTTCCAGAAATGTAAATACCACACTCAAACTGACCCTTCTGTGCCAAATTGTTGAAATCAACAGTCACACAGAGGGGCTTCATTGCATAACCCAGACAGGACAAGTGGAAGCCTCAGGAAGGCTAATCAGTAGGATCCCCCCACACCACCTAAAGGGCAAAACCACACAGACATTTTCTAGGGCCTGAGGGACCCGGCGCCCCCCCCCAAGAGCGCACCCAGGAGAGAGGGGTGCCCTCTGCCCTTGTCTGTGCTTCCAAGTGCCCCCCGGGTGAATCCGGTGCCCTCGATTCTGGGAAGCCCAAATTGTAAAGCTAACATTAGCTTAGCGGAGGCTCCCATTGTCTCCCTTTCATTGGTCACGGAGTGCCGTCAAATCCGCTGTGTTTGTCTTATCTTTATCACGGGGGATATATTTAGAGCGGGGCTTAGGCCCGGTGTGGGGTAGCGGAGAGTGGGGTGGCGTCAGCATGCGGTGGCACTGCTCCTGCTTCGGAGGTTGGCATGCCACTGGGAGCGATGGGGTGGGGTGGTGGGTAGCGTGAGGGAGAGAGGGGGATGGGTTCGTCAGTGGGGGGAGAGAGAGAGAGAGAGAGAGAGAGGGAGGGAGGGAGGGAGGGAGGGAGAGAGAGAGAGAGAAAGAAAGAGACGAGGCAAGAGGTGGCCTCTCGTGGAATCTGCCCTTTGGTTTATTAAAAGCCACTGAAACAATGGAGCGCTAAACGAGCCGCAAACAATGACGTAGCGGCCCAACACGGGAGCGACGGGAGGGTGAGAGAGAGAGGGAGGGAGAGAGAGAGAGAGAAGCCGGACCAGCAGAGAGACACAGAGGAGGAAATGGAGAGATAGAATTAGGTGAGAAACTCTGGGACAGTCACACTCTCTTCCTGTGAGGTTGGAAGTGCTTTCATAATCCTGGGATGGAGAGTCTGACAACTCTTGGTCTGGGGCTGGGAGTCACTTCAACCACACAGCAGTGAGAACAAGGGAACATATGACTACAAGGCCTGCCACCCCCCCCCCCCCCCCCCCCCCTGTAAAATCCTGGCAATAACATGAGAAAAGCATGAATCACTTTTACTGGGTTCTGTTCTGTCTCCTCATCACTGCTTTGATCGATACCTTCACAAGTGATCAGATCAGTTCAGAGAACATTTCAAACACACTCCACATATGAATCACTCTTACCCACATTTACCCCAGAGTCCCACATCATCATACCACAAAGGTATGCCCTGATTTACAGTACATTTGCAAGGAGCCGCTCTAATTTGTGGTGGTTGACTGCACGTGTGTGTGTGTGTGCGCGCTCATCTGTTTGTGTGTGTGTGTATGTGCGTGCATCTCTGTGAGTGACAGGCCGTGCTCGACCACAGGCTTGGCCGAAACACAACAACTGCGCCCTCAGCTGCTGCGGCACTTCTGATCCAGCGATCCGCCTTCAAAAGCACTGCCATGCCACCCTCCCCCTGCACCCGCTATCCAAATTATCCATCAAAAGCAGCACGGGTCAATAGGGCACCAAGCATTACAAAGACTTCAGCCTTCAGCCCTCAGCTTGTTGCTTTTGTTTTGATTCGGCTGTGTTTAGTTTTCCAAGAACCACTTGCCGATTTTTTCTGTGTTGTTGTTGTCATCGTTATTGTTGTTGCTGATATCCGTGTCTTCGACATGCCTCGGTTTTGTGGATTTAGTCTTATGGTTTAGTATGGTTCAGATGGAGGCTGCAGATACTCGGAGTAGAGTCGGAATTCCTGGGCCCCAGGGATGGCTGTCGTCTTTCGGTGTGGGTCGAGAAGTCGACTTTATTGGGCCGGATTACCTGGAAAATTGCAGCCTGAATTCAAATAAACTGTCTCTCGGCGGTAATGTCATGGCTACTTGGGGTAATACTGCGGATTTGCCCCTTAATCCACTCTCTTACGGCCTCCAGGCTCCGCTTTAGCTGCTAAATCCCCTTCAAAATGACAGAATCTGTGAGGGAGAGGGAGAGAGAGAAAGAGTTAACTCTCTCTCAGTCTTTCTCATACAGAGAGAGGGATGAAGGAGAGAGAGAGTCAAAGAGAAAGAGGGAAGGATAGAAGAGAGAGAAAGAGTTAACTCTCTCTCAGTCTTTCTCATACAGAGAGAGGGATGGAGGAGAGAGAGAGTCAAAGAGAAAGAGGGAAGGATGGAAGAGAGAGAGAAAGAGGGAAGGATAGAAGAGAGAGAGGGAGAGAGTTAACTCTCTCATACAGAGAGAGGGATGGAGGAGAGAAAGAGTGAAGGAGAGATTGAGAAGGAGAAAGAGAGGGAGGGATGGAGGAGAGAAAGAGAGAGTCAGAGAAACAGCATGTGAGAGAGAAAACACTCCAGACACACCTCGAGTTTCCTCTGTATATGTGTATATGAGTGCGGAAAGCTCAGCATTATATGAAGCGAGGTGCCTGGGCTCAAAGTGTGACTCCCACACACGAGGAGGGGACCCTGTGGTTTGTAATAGTGTTTGTGCAGGGGGTCGGGTTTACCTGCGGACGCTTGTAATTATGTTTATCTTCGTGTGAGGATTGTGGGCCTTAGAGAGCAGACGTATGTGTGTGGGAACAAGGGGCCTGTCAGTCTTATGTGTGTTCTGTTTGTGTGTGTGTGTGAGTGTGTGTGTGTGTGCGCGTGTATTATTCTCATGCTTAGGTGCAGACTTTGTGTGCGTGATGCATGTGTGTTTGGATGGATGGATGGATGGATGGATGGGGGTATGTGCGAGTATACATGTGTGTTGGAGTATTTATGCATGTGGTGTGCATGTGTTTGTGTGTTTATGTGTGAATGTGTATTTATGCATGTGGTGTGCGTGTGTGTGCGCCCTGAAATATGTTGAAATGTGGTGTGCGTGCGGTGTGTGTGTGTACGTGTGTTTGTATGCACATTCCTACATATGCGTGTGTTTGGACATGCATAGGTGTGTATGTGTGTGTGTGTGTGTGTGTGTGTGTGTGCATGGGCATGCATGCATGCATATGTTTGCATGCGTGTTTGTGTATGTGTGTACACGCGTGTCCGCGTGTCCGCACGCGCATGTGTGTGTGTGGCATGTATGCATTCATATGTTTGCGTGCGTGTTTGTGTGTGTGCGGGCGCATGTACGTGTGTGCGTGTGGCTTGCATACATTCATATGTTTGCGTGTGAGTGTGAGGTCAGAGGAAAGTAGTGATAGGGCCTTTCTCTGCTTGTGTGTGCATGTGTGTGTGTGTGTGTGTTTGGACATGCATGCATGTCTTTGTGTGTTGTTTGTAAGGGTGTGGTCATGGCTGAGTTGTGTGAGAGTCTTTCTCTGCTTGTGTGTGTGTGTGTGTGTGTGTGTGGGTCTCTCTCTGCTGGTCTGATCTGGCTGCAGGGACAGACAGGAGGCTTCTAACCTGCAGCCCTCTGTCCTTGAATGTCAGGAATTTCACAGCCCAGTTGGAGCAGACGTCAAGGCCCCTTTCTTTCTTTCTTTCTTTCTTTCTTTCTCTCTCTCTCTCTCTCTCTCTCTCTCTCTCTCTCTTTCCCTTTATCTCTGCCTTTCTTTCTCCCTTGCATTCTTTCTCTCTTTCTCTCTCTCACTTCTTTTCTTTCTCTGTCTTTCTCTCTCTCACTCACTCTCATCTCACACACTCTCTTTCTCTCTCTCTTGTGCTCCACTGGGATTGCTTGCCCTCATCGATAAATGTGGGTTTCCATGGCCACTACTGTCGTGGCGACGGCTAGCGGGGACAGGCCACCCCGTCGTCTGGACCTTAATGGCCATTAGGACCTGTCTGATAGAGCCCTCGGAGAGAGTGCTCAGAGGCCCACTGCGGAGAACAGGCCAACCAATATCTCTCTGAGACTGTACTCCACTTCCCTGTCTGGAAATCTGTCTGCCTCTCTCTCTCTCTTGTTATCTCTCTTTCTCCCTCTCTTCTCTACTCTCCTTCCTTCATCCATCCATCTCACACTATGGTTTTTGTTGTTCACTTTTTATCAGTTCTCCCACTCGCTACCTGTCACTCCTTTTCTCCCCCCCCTCCCTCACCCCCCCCCCACTCTGCAATCTCTCTCTCATTGGGGGGGGGGGGGGTGCAATCTCCTACCACCTCTCTCTCTCTCTCTCTCTCTCTCACTCTGACTTTCCTCTCTGTTACTGAGGTGGCCTGGAGAGTCTCCCTGTGTCCTGCTCCGTATGCCGGTTCCAGTTTGTTTATTGTGATTTTCCCCCCGCGCTGGAAAGCCCTCCACTCTCCCTTGTTGGATTCGGCATGGTGCATGAACGATTACATTACAACTAAATTGCAAAGCATAACGTCATCATAGGGAAACAGTCCAGGGCAAGGTAATGGCATGGTGTTTTTTCATCTCTCATTGTCCGAAAAAATTAGATACATATTTTCTTTCTTTTTTTTTGTCGGCATGTACTGAAAAATCAAAATTGCAAATGTAATATAAACTGCACTACTTTAATCAAATTTTATCCGCTGTGATTTGCTGCCAGTGTGTCTGTTTTGCGTGATGAGGGGAGGAAAGTATTTGGGTTACACGCTCTCCGTGGCTCCAACACCTCTCTCCTCCAATTTGCCGAGCTGTTGAGGGCCCGCTGATTTATTCTGTGTGTTTGGGTCTCCGACCGGTGCTATAACCCCGGGATAAATCAGACGGCTAATCAAAGGAGGCACGCAGGTACAGTCCGTCTAACGTTACAGCGTGGCCAAACTCAGACCTAGAAAACACACACACACGCACAAAAGCGCACCTCATAAAAAATCCTCCCCCCATCCTCAGGACAAGAGTGGGTAATGTTTATAACATTTATTTTTCCTTTGCTAAAGCACCTCCTAAGACCCCATATTTAGGGCCTGAGCTAGACACCATTAAATGCAGAGCTGTGTTATTATGAGACCACTTATTTTCAACTGAAAGGTTGGAACACACTCGCACTAAGCTCGCAATGTCCAGTATATTAAAACACAATATGTACTATGTTCAAGTCAATATGTAATATTTTGTAGGCGTATTCCATCACTTTTTGTCCTCACATAATAGATACTAAATACAAATTGTTTCGACATACAGAGGTGTAAAAGTCTGGCTTCAGAAAGTAAAAGTCCTGCCACATTTTTGTTTGAACTTTCACTTAATCAGCTGATTCTAATTTGCAACTCTCAAGCCAGGTAAGATCAGGTAATTAGTGAAATCATCTGTGTTAAGCGCACAGGTAGAACCAATACATGGCAGAACATTTACTTTCTGCAGCCAGACTTTTACATCTCTAACTACATACAGTACTATATGTAGGGAGTACAAACAAAGAACAAAGTTAAGTACGTACTTGTTTTCAAACATTTTTTGATATCATTTTTAGCATAATAGGAAATGGTGTGTAGGAACTGAGATAGTGGTGGTGGAGAGGGTGCAGAGGTGGAGGTGGTGGTGGTGGTTGATGTAGTTGTCCAGGTGGGAGAGGGTGCAGAGGTGGAGGTGGTGGTGGATGTTGTTGTCCCAGAGGGAGAGGGAGCCGTGGGTCCAGCTGCTGTTTGTGGACACGCTGGGCTCTATAAATCTGTGGCCGTAGCAGGTGTGGGGGTGGGAGGTGCAGGGCTTTGTGGGGGTGGAGGTGGAGAACTGGTGCACTGTCACCCCACCTTGCTTCTCTTCTGCCCCCAAGGGCCTCTCAGAGAGGGGTGCGTGAGCGTATCGAGAGGGAGAGAGAATTGACTTCATTCTCAGGCCACACACACACACACAAACACACACAGACACACACACATACCTGTGTATGCACAAATTGCATATGTCCAGCGCACCCCCGTACATGTCCGGTCCAGAATGCTCCGTCACTGGACTGGCCAGGCCGCCATGCGTGACGGCTGTCCCAGCCTGACCGGCCGGCCCTCGTATTTGTGTTTGGGCCATGGCTAAAGAGACTAAATCGAATATGCAGTACCTTTCCAGGGACAGGGATTGACTTTCCTGAATAGTTTCACTGCATTGTTGCTGCTGCTAAGTGTTTCCCATAACAGTGACATTCTGTGGAAACTGCAGGATCTGGGCCGAATCAGGGCCACATCAGTGCCAGATCTGATACCCCCCTCAGTAACGATTGGCCCGTATCTCCTCTGAAGCACAGGGTGGCCGTCATCACACAATGCTGGACATCAACAGTGAGTTCCAAGGAATCCTCTTGTCTGATGGTGGTCAGTGGCGGGTACCCTGGTATGCCGTCTGCGTCGGAACTGTTGATAAAGCACAGATGACGAGACCGGGATGTTTGTCCGCATCCAGTGCGGAGTCTGGGTCCAGCGACGGCCACTTTTGTAAACTCTGCACACACACTCTCGGCGGGCCCTCTCAAACATTTCAAGGAGTATTTATTTTAACAGGCAAATTGATACTTCGATTTCTCACAGGAGGAATGTAGAAGCTAAATGATTCCCTCCGGTTAAGAATAATACTCCAAGGAAGAAACGGCTCAAATGAACCTGATGTATTTGCGATTGCGCCAAGCAAAAAAAGAGAGAAAAACTCCAAGAAAGAGTTTGTGGAGAAACGGGAAATGGTATGTGGAGGGGAGTGTGTGTGTTTCTGTGTGTGTGTGTGTGTGTGTGTGTGTGTGTCTGTGTCTGTGTGTGCGTGTGTTTGGGTACAGGGGAGTTTAAAATGAAGAAAAATGATAAAGAAAAAGTTTTGACATAATGCAGTGTATTATTTTTCTAAATGATAATTTCCTCTCGGAGAAACATGCCTGATCCCCAAGCTCAGCACCCCCCCCACCCCACCCCACCCCCAAATTCCCCTACCCCAGAGGTCTCAGAAGGGGGGTGGGGTCAGGACTCGCCTGGAGTTCCCAGCCGTGGACGAACCTTATTAGCGGCTTTTGCCTCGGCAGGTTTAGCCGTGCCGCTCATGACACAAACCCTCCTTTTACACAAACGCTATTGTCACAGGAGGACAATAAAGCCACAGGATCATGTGAGGAAGACCAAGAAAAGAAAAGAGAAAGAAAATCGCCCCTAACTACGTATATTTATATAAATACGCCCCATGGCTGGCAGCCCCCTTACAGTCATGAGAGAACTTGTTTTGAGACCTATTTCTTTTAATGAAAAATTCATTCCTGGGGAAAGGCTTTGCTCTGGGCTGTTTATTAATGTATTAGGTTTCTCCTTGGTGTAATAAAAACACAGCATTTCTTGTGATTTTCTTTTCTTTTTTGCTGTGGGATTGTTAGAATAACAATGGAGTGGGCTGCCAACTCCCCTTAAACATCTCAGTCCTCTTGGTCCTGGCAAGAGCAAGAGAGGTAGACACAGGGGCACTCACCTTAACCGCCTGGCAGGGGCTTAGTTGCCTGTCTTGGGTCCTGCGTCGCCAACAGGTTCTCATTCTGTCTTTCTCACAAACACACACACACACACACACACACACACACACACACACACACAGTCTCTCTCTCTGACACACACACACACAGAGAAACACACATGGTCAAACGTACACTCACCACACTCCCACACACACTCTCAAGATTCCCGCCCCGTACCTTGTGTCACCTGCCCTGTTAATAACTTAAGCAGTGCTCCTTTGCTTTGCAGACCCACTGGCGGGGCGTAATAGACAAAACATTAGCTGCTATTCTAACCTCAGCTGGCCGTCTAGGGAGGGTCCCCAGCATCTCCACGGCCACGGGAGCAGGTTATTCCCAGACTCATTCCTGACTCCTTTCTTTTCCCCACTTCTCTCTCTCTCTCTCTTTCTTTCTGCCTCTTTATCACTCATTCATTCACTCAGTCACTCTGCTCTCTCTCTCTCTCTCTCTCCGCTCTACACAGTCGGATCCAGGCGGGCGGGCTTGCTGGAGATGGCGTCGCCCACGGAGCAGACCATCACCGCCACCGTCGCCGCGATCACCCCACCACCCGTGACGCCAAGACCTGAGGGCAGCAATCAGTACCCCCTTCCCTAGAGGCCCCCACTTTCATCCCACCCACCACAATCCCTCTCTCCCCTTCTGTTTTTCATTTTTCACTCACTCCCCCTCTCCCTGGAAAAAGCAAAAAAAAAAAAAAAAACCTGCCCCAAAACAAATCAAGGTTTTTTTTTTCCCTGTCACCCTGCACGTTGACTTGTGGAGCTCTATCTGTCTCTTTCTCTGTCGGGTTGCGATCATGAGGAACTCTCTGAGGCAGCCAGGCCTGGTGCTCCTGCTGGTCACCTGCCCCCTGCTGGCTGTGCTGCAGGGCGTCACCAGCAAGGCGGAGAGCGGCCACCTCGGGGACACCGACCCTGACCGCTGCATGAGGCACCACTTTGTGGAGACCATCACCCACCCCATCTACAAGTGCAACTCCAAGGTAAAAGTCCTCACATGGAGAGAGAGAGAGAGAGAGAGAGAGAGAGTAAGTAAGTGGATGTTGCTATCAGGAGGAGAGAGAGAGACTGTGTGTGTTTCTGTGCTGTGTGTGTAATGTTTTCAGGTTGAGTTTGGTGGTGAAATCCTGTTTTGAGGAAGGCTAATTTTAGTTGAGAATACAACACCAAACAGGCTGGTGTTGACACCACCTCTCTGATGGCACCGAGGTGTGTTCAGGGCTTCTATGCCTGTGTGTATGCCTGTGTGTGTGCTGTTTGCGTTTATTCTGTCCTTTAGAAACACGCCCACGTCCACACCATGAGAAAAAGGTGATAATACAGAACTTGTGAAATATTTGTGTGGTTCAATTTTCTTCTTTCCTGCCAGTGAGGAACACTGAGAGGGATACTGAGCACAAACTTGTGCCTAACAAATGGAAAACGGGAATGGCCATTGATGGGCAGATGCGTGGTATGAAATGTGATTCACAGGAATTGTGTCGTATGAATCGTTAAATGCTTCAATTCCTGCATTTCAGTCAGAGTGGAACGGAGCCTATATAAATACAGACCATTTACTTTACTGCAAATGATAGAACAAAAAAAACGTTTTTTGCCAACAAAATGAATGCATGAACCCAATTTTTTAATCTACGTGAAAACACATGCTCTTTGATGCCAAACCGGGTCTGAATATGAGGCGCGCCCCCATCAGAGTGTGCGGCCAGCAGCCGGCCATAACCCACAGCTCCCTGGCCAGTCATTGAGTTACTAATGGTCCTGGAGGTCGGACCTCTGTGTAAGACTATCCTCTCGCTACACCAACAACCTCCCAGCTAACAAGCTGCTTAAGATAACAATGCAGGTCTCTAGACACGTGGGAGAGGAGGCGTTCTGTTTTTTCTGCCTTTGAGTATCGGACCGAGAAATCTTGCCCCCAAATTAGAGTTACGCGAGCAAAGCCGAGATGGGAGGAGAGGGAGGGAGGAAGGAAGAGAAAACCTCTGTGTTTTCATTTATTTATCTTTTATTTATCTCTCTTCTCTCCCCTGTGCTCCCTCATGCTGTCCTTTTTTTTATTTCCTTGTTTCTCTCACTCTCTCGCTACTTTCTATCTGCCTCTATCCTTTCTTTTGTACTTGTTACCCTTTTCTCTCTCTCTCTCTTTCCTTTCATATTTTCTCTCAGTTGCTTTTTCTCTTTCTTTCCTCTCATTCCCGTTCTTTCTTCCTGCTTTCCTTTCTTTCTCTCGTTCGACACCCTCCTCTCATTCTGCGTGACCTCTAGCTGTGTGGTTAACGACACCCTGGCAGTGAGAGTTGAGCAGAACCAGCCTGCAGGACCCCACCGCCAGGCCAAAAATAAGCCCCCACAGAGTGGGAGAGAGCGGGAGAGACAGAAAAAGAGACAGAGAGAGGAAGAGAGAGAGAGAGAGAAAGTAAGAGAGACAGAGAGAAAGACAGTCAGAGAAAGAGAGAGAAAGAGAGAGAAAGAGGGGTAGATAGAACAGTGAGAGAGAGAGATAAAATGAAAGAGCAAGAGACAGAGAGAAAGAGAGAACTGAATATGTCTGCAGTGTGGCATGGCTCCAGTGCCCCCACACACCCACCCCCAGCCCTCTGCCAGTCCTGATCTCCAGTGTTGGCCAGCGAGACTGACTGACTCACTCCCCATTTTGTCGTTTAAACACCAGCCTGCATCAGTGTGACTCAGCCTGCAGCACACAGAGGTAGGGTGGAGTGGGGTAGGGGTGGGGTGGGGTAGGGGTGCCACTGACGGAGACCAAACAAGTCACACGCTGAGCCAGGGACGAGGCTGCTGGGCAGCTGAGGAGACAGGGGGGAGGAGATGGATGGAGATAGTAAGTGGGTGGAGATGGAGAGAGGGTGGGGATGGGGCAGTGTGTGTGCAGAGACATCTGGAGAAGAACATCAGGAGAGTGCAGAGAAAGGTTCTGGGACTGAGTGAAGGTGGTGGGGGGGGTGTAACCTATGTCATATGGAGGAGAGGAGGAAAGAGTCTGTTGGGAGGAGGTAGAATGTGATCAGAGCCTAGAGGGAGGTACTGATGCTGTTCTGCGGGGGGCAAAGCACCATCAGTCAGGACACATGGAATGTAAAGAAGACTATAGGCTTCAACTACAGATGCTTTGGGTACAAATAAAATACTGTACATGGAACCCAAGTCTCTCCAGAGCTTAACTTTACAGTTATTTTCCCACATTGTGTTACAATCAGTGAGCACTTCGTTGTTGCACTGTGGCGCTCATTCAAATGTAGCATCCTTGTCCCTATCGGTGACATCCTGATGTTTATGTTGATTGGGCTTACAAACTGGCGGCCACGGCAGCAGTGTTATTATGGGGTGTCCCAGTTGAGAGAGGAGCTGTACAAAAGGCAAGTTATCCATGTTCCTTATAAACCCAGAGAGCATAAGATAACCTAGAACATAGATATACATTCATAGACATGTGCGCGCGCGCACACACACACACACACACACACACACACAAACACACACATGACTACTCACATAATATTAGGCTACCATACTACTACCATACTACCACATACATGACATGTTTGGTTCAACTACAAAATAAAACAAGCACATCCATCCAAGGTAATATAGTCCTATTGTGCATCTCTCTCTCTCTTTCTCTCCACCTCCCCACCATTGGCCTATTTTAAACTCGTTCACATTTTCTTTTATTTTTTTTATTTTGTATGCTGAACCAGTCAATTAATTGCCTATTTCCGTCCCCATAAAACACCTTAAATTACACACTCTGGGCCAGATGTACTAACGCGTTTTGTTTCGCAACGTGCGTGTAAAATCATTGTGAGGTATGTACAAACAGGCCACAATGATGTAAAAGCGCAAACTGCCTGTCGCGGGAGCTGAACATGGCTAATTGCGTTTTTTTGTGTCATGCATATGCATTCATGGGAGGATCCAGGGGAAAGTGGGTGTTTAGCGTAACAAGATGGGAGGGTTAACGCATGGGCGTAGATTTGCGTGGGGATTTTTCAGCTTTTAAACGGTGCTAGCTAGCCACTATTTGCTGTGATAAACAGTTCGCGAGAAAAAAAAATAACTTCAAGATATTGAATAATTATTCTCTGCGCCCATCTCTACATCCATTCGTCTCGGTGGAATACACACTCTTCACACAACACATGACAAACCATATATCAGAATAAACAGCAGACCTTACTGAACACAAAGGTGTAATGCATTCCCGTGTATAGTTAGCTGTTCCAGAGTAATCCGGTTTTGAAACTAGATGTACCGCAGAGCGGTACAAAATATGACCGCCGCCCAGTCCAGCACATTTTTTCCACAAAAATAAATCACGCTGAAAGGCCTATATGATTCTAACTGTCTCACTAAAGTGCATTATCCACACTCAATTCTCACTGGTATCTGCTAGACAACAAATACCAAAACATGACTAGTTCATAGATTTCACATGTAAAATTCATTTTATACAACCCCACCCCCATCTTGCCTGTTCATAATTCTGAGAAATTCTTGAATTGTGTGCATGTGTGCGTGTACATGTTTATGTTTATGTGTGTGTGTGTGTGTGTGTGTGTGTGTGTGTGCGTGCTTGTTTGTTTGCCTGCTTATGTGTGTTTGTGCATGTGCATGCATGCGTACATATGTCTACTGTGTGAGTATGTGTCATACGTATGATAACTGTGAATGTATGTGTGTGCGTGTGTATCTGTTTATGCACATGTGTGCACATGGAATGGGTTAACATGACCCCTGGAGGCAAACATACGTAAAAAATTGGTCAGCCTAGGCCCTACGGTTCTCAAGATATTCACAGAAAACCTTGTCTGCCCTACCCTCCTTTCGGTAGGTCCAGTACAGCGGGGGGCTACAGATCAAAACAAAAAATGATGGTTCCATGCTATCCATGTGGGGTTACATGCCCACCAAGTTTCGTGTACCCCGGTCTTTCAGTGTCCCGGGAATCCTTGTTGGTGTACGGTCACTAAATGTACACATAAATTATTTTATTGTAAGGCCCCCCATGAACGAAAGTTCACAAAACTTGGCATGCATTCGGAGGGTGTCATAATGATCCTACACTTTCAATTTCGTGCAGTTTTGACCATGTCAGCCAGAGATATTGTGATGAAAACACCTAATATTTTGCTTTTTAATTTTTAACTAGGTGGCGCTATACATGAAATAAGTGGTAATGGGATGGGTTGACATGCCCCCTTAAGACCAACATACAAAAAAAAGGTGGACCTCCTAGGCCCTACGGTTCTCGAGATATTCACAGAAAACTGTCTCCGGCCACCTACAGGCCAGTTGGTGTATAGTAACATAAATGAATTTATTGTGTGGCCCCCCATTAACGGAATTCCACGAAACTTGGCGTGCATTCAAAGGGTGTCATAATGATCCTACACTTCCAATTTCGTGCAGTTTTGACTATGTTAGGTCACAGATACCTGCGATTACAACACCTCATTTTTACTTTTTTGTGTTTAACTAGGTGGCGCTATACATGATATGAGTGGTTATGGAATGGGTTGACATGGCCCCTTGAGATCAACATACAAAAAAAAATGGTCCTCCTAAACCTTACGGTTCTCGAGATATTCACAGAAAACTGTGTCTGCCCTACCCTCCTTTCGGGGAGTGCAGTCCAGCGGGGGGGCTACAGATCAAAACGAAAAACGATGGTTCCATGCTATCCATATGGGGTTACATGCCCACGAAGTTTCGTCTACCCCGGTCTTTCAGTGTCTCGGGAATCCTTGACGGAAATTTGGACATGCGAAAAAGAAAAAAAAAAAAAAATCTGACTAAACCTATAAAGCTTCGCTGCGCGGCGGTCATAATAAATTGTAGCAAAATTCAACATGGTCTTTCGGCTTTAAGCATTTCTTAAAACTAAGCTGTGCTTACATCGCCTAGATATCTGTAAATATTAGAATCAGAGAATATACAGGCAGCTCACGGTTAAGAGTCACTGTCAATGTAGCCTTAATGATTTCTTTTCACAAAATGCTAAGCATGCCTGTATTTAAGTTTCTTAAAACTGAGCTGTGCTTAAAAGGGTCAATGCATGATTTCATAACAGACCAAATAGAAAATAAATGTTAAATGTTAAATATAGCCTACATATCTGTACATATTAAAATCAGATTATGTAGGCTACACAGTATAGTTAGATCAAGTTGGACAGTAGCACATTTTAATCATGGATAGTTGGACAGTAGCACATTATATACATTATATACATTATAATCATTTTATACATCTATAGTGGCTGGTGAAAGAGTTAAGAGTTTTTTTTTTTTTTTTTGGGGGGGGGGGGTCAGTGGGTAGTGTCCCCACGAAAGCTCAGACCAAACTTACGCCCTTGGGTTAACGTATTCCGCAGTAAAGACCGCCTAAATACTTCCGCCTTGTAAAAGCAGGTGTTAATCCAAATTGCAGTACAATACGTCAATAAGAGAACCGTTCAAAGACAACAGAATCGCTATTTAGAGCACCAGTTTTGTAAGTAGTTGTACTATCAAAAGCAACCTTAACTTTCGTTGGCCTTTTGAATGTCTTACTTTCACTTTCACGTCATTCACTTAATTTTCCAATTAAAAATTGGTAAAATTCATTCATTTGACCAATTTTCCATAGCCTACGTGCACAAGTACTTTGAGTAAAACTACTGATCTTCATACCATACTCCATCTCCATCTCTCTGCTTGTTGACATCTTATCATGTATGGTATAATTTCATGATCGCTAAACGTTTGATTATTTTTAATGTTGTCATCAGTTAACTTCATTCAACTGCGCTTGTATAGGCTCTGCCATTCAGTTGTGGACGTTCGTAAATTGCCTTTGTGGGCGGAGAAAGGCGCAGTTTACACTAGTTTGATAAATACGACAGAAACTTGGATCTGACAGCGTTTGCAATCTGCGGTTTGTCCATGACGCTGATAACGCTACGTTCGCAAATGTACATACATCTGGCCCTATGTCTGAGAGTTGTTATATAAATAGTTTGATTTATTAAGTATACAACATCATCAGATTAAGGCTAGACAGTAACATAGATGATGCGGTAGGTACTGCCTGGGCGCTGTACTTGGAGAGAGGACAGAGCCTTGGGGGGGGGGGGGGGGGGCAATGGTGGGTAAGGCCATGCTGACAAACAAAATAACACCATCACTCCATGGCGAGGCCGTAGTGCAGTGCGTTGGAGGTTTGGGAGTGGAAGGGGGTGTGCAGGTTGCCGTGCCGACAAACAGATGACTTCCTCATGCCTCGTTCAGGCGATGCGAATGCAGGCAGATGGCACGAGCAGAACAGCAGCCCGTGGGGGCCACTCGACATCACGGCTGCCATGAGTGAATGTGACAGTTAACGGCCGCTAAGCAATTCCCGTTCATCCCTCGTTTGGCTCAGAGGGGACAGGCGCACGCTCCTGACCATCTCTCTGGGGGAGTTCATGAGTCACGCTGGGTGCGGTTGTGGCAGTATTTTTAAGGGGGGGGGGGCAGTATTTTATTGCTCAGACATCAGGCCCCAGACGACGAGAGTGTGGTATTTTACTACCCCACAAAGGGGCTTTAGCACTGCTTCCATAGCAGCCCCCCCCCCCCCCCCCTTAATTTGCCTGACCCCCCCCCCCCCCCCCCCCCCCAATCTGACTCTCCCCTGGTCTGAATCAGTCAGCACAGGGTCCTAAATCTACCCCCCCCCTCCCCCAAACCCTCTCCAAAAGTGAGTGGTGTGTCCTGACACATTTGGTCACTGGCTTAAAGGGGATCATTACACAAAGTGTTCACTATGGACCTCTGGCTCCAGCTCACTCCCATGCAAATTTCATTGCTGCCACACAATAAGATCCACCTGCGCGATGACTCGCAGCTATGAATAGAGTGTGTGTGTGTGTGTGTGTGGGGGGGGGGGGGGGGGGCTGTGAGAGGGGTGAGAGAAGGAAAAGTTAGAGAGGGGAGGCTTGGTTACATCTGTTGCCCAGCTGTTGTCACCTTGCCATGTTTCTCCTGCATAGTCCCCTATGTCTGTCCGCTGCTGCTGATAGTGGTGGCCCTTCTCTGAGGTGGCTGCAGACTATGAACCAGACCCGGTGCTCATCGTCAGGGTTCCACATTCATGGAAATCCTGAAAAAGTCTGTTAGCACGTAAAAATGGACCAGGTCTGGAAAAAAACATGGAATTCAGTATTCGAGTTTTGAAAGACGTGAAATTTGGTTTTGTAATATGTAGGGTAATGAAATAACAATGGTATTGTACTTTATATGGATATTGTTTTGTTGCACAAACTCCCGGTTGTTGTATAATTTTCATTCAATATTTAAATTACATAATTTTGTGTACTTCTAGGTTATAAAAGGTCATCAAAATTAATTAATTGTAGTTCCTGAAGGATGCATATTCATTTTTTCCCCTTCAAAATCCCTTTATTGCCTTGAAATGTCTTGTTCGCATCTCTAATCATTTTGCCTCATCTCTGATGTGGGGAGCTAATTCCTCCCACCGCCAACACTATATACAACTCCTCCGCCTGCTTGACATCTCTGTTTAACAATGTTATCAAATGGTTAACAATGTTATGCTAACATAAGATAACTCCAACACATTAGCTTGATTATCTTGTGAAGCTAAATGTGCAGATGTGTCCTCAGGAAAATTATTTTTTCTAGAAATGATTTGGAAAGCTCCACTCTGCAAATCAGTCAGGATTGGATTCCATTCCATCCGTTGACACCCAACAGACTGCTGTGATTTGTTATGAAACATCAACTTGTGCACTGCCTATCTACACAAGAAATACTTAGCCATAGTCTTTACTGCTTATTTAATTTATTCATTTTTATTTAGTGATATGTCTTGTAACACATTAAAACACCTAATGGACATGATAAAAAGGTTAAAACATTCTTTGCCAGAGTGGGTCTTTAAACGTCCTTGGAAAGTCATGGAGAAGTTTTGAAATGTTGTTTAAAAGGGTGGGAATCTCTGCACCTGAGACGCACTCCCCAACACTCCCGTCCTATTCTGCCTGACTGGCCTTGTGGCCTTTAGATATAGCTGTCAGAGGCTTAGTATAGTGCAAGGGAGGACAGGTTTGTCCTTCAGATCTAGCCCCAAAATTATGTGGTTTAGAAGTCTGCTGTTCTCAGGAAATGCAGTAGGCCAGGTTGTAGGACTTTACGGTCCTCCCTGAATATTTTTCAGTAATGGTCATCGGCCAGTATCAGAAAAACAAGGGCCATGTTTGGATTTGGGGCACAGGATCTGAGGAGTTCTGCTTTAAGAGCACACCAAAGAGAGCTTGCATTCCTGTGTTGATGTGTGTGTCCCTTTCTACTGTAAGTGGTTTAAAGGCGCTGTCTGTGATTCTAATCCACTACACTTTTTATCCACCAAGCTCTCCCTAGATGTCCATTACATGCGTGTGCTCAACAACCCTCTGGTGTTTGTTTCCAGCCAATTAGCACGTTACTACAGGACCACTGAAGGAAGGGGTGTGTTTGATTGGCTGAGCTCTAACATCAACAAACTTCCACCAGAATCATAGACATTAACTTTTAACCAACCACTCTCTCCGGTACCCCTCCCAGTGGTTAATGACCCTCTCTAGTGCTCTCCTCCTTACAAACAGCACCTGTTGTCGGAACAGACTTGCCCCGTCCTGGCAAATAATGCACCTAAGGCGCGTTCAAATTCACAAACACAGGTGAATGCGCATATGCAAACAGTTTTATGTTTGCCTTGAGTTTTTTCCAAACATTTGCATAGACTCATAAACTGCTTGAGGAGGTAGTTCTCTGCGAAAATGTTGAGAGTTTGTTTTGTACACAAAATAGGTAAAATTTATCTGTTCGGACAAACATGTTCGTCGCGAACATTCGCTTCTTGTCACAGGCCTCAGGTCTGGCCTAGATCAGTTTCCATAGGCAGCCTCTGTCTGCCACCTCTAATGCCACAGTAAGATTAGATCTATGTTGGGCACAGTGGGCAGCTGGTATGTTTAGGTAAAGGGATAAGCAGGTGAGGAAAGGAGATCTGTCCATTGTGTGAGAACCCCTTGAGCCACGGGCACTTAAACTACTGAAAATAAAATGCCCTTGATGCCCTTGTCCTGTGACCTGTTTCCACTCATAATTAGCCTGTTGTCAGACTTTGTAATACAGAGAGATGACAGCTGACAAAAAGGCACTTAATTTCATTAGCCATACCTACAACAGCATCAAATGTCATGACTTTTCTAAAATCTTGAGTGAATTTGACCAATGTCATGACTGCCAGGCCTGGGAAATGGTATTTTCTACAATTTCATGACTTTTCTGAATGATTTTCCATGACCATGGTAACCCTAAAGACAGCTGGCAACTTACAAGAAGGCATCAAACACAGTGTGCGTGAAAGCCTTCCACAAGCCACATGGGAATCAGGTCTGGTGATGGTGGCCTGCCCAAAATCAGTTTATGGAACCATTACAAAAGCAGCTTGTCACGATTGGAACCAGGACTAAAACGCATTTGGCAACCAGGTTTGAGGAGTGAGGAACAGCAAGCAAGCAGTTAGAATGGGAGAATGCTGTTGCTGCCTGAACCAGGGAGCCTGTGGCGCGGAACCAGCCCCTGTCCCTGGCGTCCTCTCCCTGCGGTTGGTGTCTGGTTTATAGCTCTCAGCCTCCTGGCTCCCAGCTCTCCAAACCAGGAGCCACTGCGGTCTGGGCCTGGCCAGAGATGGGCCTCTCACCAGTGGGTGAGCTGACGCAAAGCATCCTGGGCATGCAAAGGACCACCAATGAAAAAGAACGACCGCTGATGTTCTTTTTCTGACTTGTGGATTTGTGTGGATTTGTGTCTGATAACTATGACTAATCAATTCAGAAAACAGCAACAAGCAGTAATCTGAAAATTCAACAAGAGCTGGATTGAGCATGCGAGAGGGGAGCAAAAATAAAGGAGGAAGCCAAAACCATCAGAAGTGTGTTTGTGAGGTCATTCTCAGTCACAGCACAGATGATGCCTAAAACTAAACCCAATACCCTGACATCTCCCTCTCCCAACATTAAAGGGGGTATCCTCGATCCAGTCCAAAGTGTGATTGGTTATAGTCATGGACTGCACCTTTAAGGTCACCTTTTAGTGCCCTTGCCCCCCTCCTTGACTCTCAGCGCACAGCCCCATATCAGGCGGGGCCCCCTGCCCCCTGTGCCCACCCACAGACGGGCTATTGTCAGACTGGGTGGCACACACACACACACACACACACACACACACAGCTGACAGGGGCACACACAGCATGACTCGGAGGTGCTCTTACAGAGCGTGGCAGGAATGCCGGGGAATGTGGCGGCACGCCGTCTGGCCTGGTCGGCGCGTTTTCTCATTCGGAACCAGCAGACCGGCGACGTTCGGTGTCTGTCAAGCTGCCCCAGAACACCCCCAACCCCTCGACACCCGCTGCCATCACCCCCACAACACTCTCCTCTCTCAATCCAGTCAGGTCAGTCAGGGCCAGTCAGGTCAGACAGACACTGTGTCTGGGGCCTCTTGGTCATGTCGTCACTCTGTGGGTTTTAATAAGTGGCGTGAAGAACACAGAGCGAGCTGATTCTGTGGGAGATGTGTGTGTGTGTGTGTGTGGTGGGAACTGATGTCTGTCTGACGTGGCAGATGAGGTCTGCAGGTGTGTGACTGTGCCTTTGGGGTGTGTGTCTGTCTGTCAGTCTGTATGTGTGTGTGGGTGTGTGTGTACTGTATGTGTGTGGGTGGGTGTAGGTGGGTATGCATGAGGGAACAGTGCTTAACCGTCTGCGATAGACTAGCCACACCACTTTTGTCTCGACACAGGTGCAAGGTCACGGAGCCTAGACAGACAGAGAATGATGTGTTAACATGTCTGTGTGTGTGTGTGCACGCGTGGGTGTGTAATGTGTGTGTGTGTTTGTGTGTGTATGTGTGTGAGAGAGAGAGAGAGAGAGAGAGAGAGCACGTCCATGCATACAGAGCATGTCTTTGTTCCCAGTTGTGGTTTCTCTGCAGTAGCGCTTATCTCTCTCGTGTCCTGAAGGCAGGTTCAGATAAGAGCCAGAGAATGCTCCTACTGCCCCACTGAACTCTGGGATATCCTGAGTAAGGACAGAGTCAAGCATGCCTGCTGTGTTGACGCCAGATATAAACTTGAAGAACAAACATATAGGATGCTAAATGTTAAATGATGATAAACAGTTTTAAGTTTATTTTTGTCTTCTAGTCATTACTGCCATTAGTATCTGGTATATCTATCTAGAACTTCTAGAACATCTAGAACAAATGATCCTCATGATGTAGTACGTTGATTATTTTTTTAAAACCTTTTTGGCTACAGAGGAGTTTTGTGTCTGTATTTCCATACTCTTCCCACAGCAGTAATACAAGTCTATTTTCCTCTCACTTTTCTGCTCGTCCTGTCCAAGTGGACAGCCCATTTCTCATCACCGTTTCAGAAGTCATCTCCCACACTCCCTGCTGCTGCTGCTGCTGCTGCCTAACTAAACCTCCAGTCATCTCCCTCCTCCTCCTCCTTCTGTTGCTGCTGAAAAGGAGTGATTTCACCCCCATCTCTCCCCCCCTGTTTCTCTCTGGAGTGATTGTTCCAGCTCTCCCATGCTCACACTAGACTGATATTTCCCATCTTTTCCTGTTCTTGCTGTACTAGACTCCCAATGTCTCCCTGTTCTTTGTGCACTTGCTTTCCCACATCTACTTGTTCTGTCTAGACTTGTTTCCTCCCTCTCTCCTTTTCCCGACTCACCTGATTGTTTTGCTTTTCCCCTTCATCAGCTATTTTTCGTATATCCCCGTTCTGTTTTAACTGAAATTACAGATCTCTTCCATCTCTTCTCTGTACATTCTGACATTTCTCATCTCTCCATGTGTATAAAAGATGAATGTTTCCCATGTCTGTTGGTTCTTTGAAAACCGGCATTTCCCATAATACCCTGTTCTGTCTGCAGTGATATTTGCCATGCCCCCCTCCTCTTTCTAAAGTATTCCTCATCGTTCCCTATTTATCTGTACTGATATTTCCCATAATTCCCTTTTCAATCAGCTCTGATGTTACCCATCTCTTCCTGTTGTGTCTGCCCTGATATTTCCCATAAACTGTGTGTGCTCTGAAATTTCCCATCAACCCCTGTTCTGTCTACTCTGAAATTTCCCATCAACCCCTGTTCTGTCTACTCTGTGATTTCCCATCAACCCCTGCTCTGCCTGCCCTGATATTTCCCATGTCTCTCCTGTGCAGATGGTACTGCTGGCGCGCTGCGAGGGTCACTGCAGCCACACGTCGCGTTCGGACCCTCTCATCTCCTTCAGCTCGGTGCTCAAGCAGCCCTTCAAGAGCACCTGCTTCTGCTGCCGGCCACACACCTCCAAGCTGAAGGCTGTCCGGCTGCGATGCTCCGGAGGCACGCGCATTACCGCCACCTACCGCTACATCCTGGCCTGCAGCTGCGAGGAGTGCAGCTGAACAACAACCACACACACACACACACACACACACACACACACACACACACACACACAAACATACACACGTATACAGTTGGGATTCTGCCGTAACACACTATTGACCATTTCCATCCCTAGTAAACACCACCTGCTTTGGACTCTTTGAGAAGCTGTACCTGAATCGCATGACGCTTTGAAAGTCCCACCACATTCTTCACTGGCCAGTCTCCACTGTAAGTGTACAACAGCAAGAGAAAACAAAATAGAGAACTGAGCACACAAACACACACAAACACACACACACACACACATATACAGAGTCTCCCTGCTACCATTCCTGTGAGTGCCTCAACGTGTAACAAATCTAGAGCATTGCAGAAGAACTTACATCTGAATCTGTGTATAACGAAAACCGTCCACAATAACCCTAGGGGGGATGTCCTCTCCACTCATCTGCTTCTGAGCATCCCAGTGAATAGCCTTTGCCAACCCACAATCCCTAAACATGTTTCCATGTTTCACCATAAGTCCTGTCCAGCAATGGGGACAAGAGGTCCGACTCAAAGGAGGAGAAGGAGACTACAATCAACTACGGCAACTACAATCTCCGCACCACGATCACAATTCTCCATAACTGCTTAACCAAAACTGCAGGGGGTACATCTGAATCCAGTCAGCGCAGAACCAGTCTGGCATTAGGATCATGCTCAGTTCCCATCCCAAAACAACAACACTCCAGCCTGGCATTAGGATCATGCTCAGTTCCCATCCCAAAACAACAACACTCCAGCCTGGCATTAGGACCATGCTCAGTTCCAATCCCAAAACAACAACACTCTTACAACTGTCCAACTACAACAGGACAAATTCAGCCTGGACCGCTTTCTTTCTTTCTTTTTTTGTGTTTTTTTTTTTCGTTCCTCTGTGCGTTTATTTTCACCGCTGTACATCATAGAGTGAGAAAAGCTAGTTTCACGACTCATTAGAGATGGAAACATGGATGGGGATGTTGCCAGACCTCGTAAAAGGAGAAGAACGCAAACCACAAACTTAAAAAAAAGGTTTAGAAGTACACACACACACACACACATACACATACACACACACACACACACATGCAATAATTAATGCGTGAAGAAATGTGCTGATGAGATGTATGGAATAGTCTGTGTGCACCTGTGCACTCCATCGCATTCAAGCTCCTTTGATCCCTGTGTGAGAGCGCCTGAGAGAGAGACAAAGAGACAGAGCGAAAAGAAAGAGTAAAGAAAGAGGGAGCGAAGAGGAGAGAGAAAGAGAGAGAGTGAGTGAAACTGGCAAAAGAACCGCATAGTGGTGGGCCCCAGGCAAACTGCACTTGTCAGGTCCGCGGCCGGCCTCTGCCTCTCCCAGCTGGAGCCGTCCCAGGGCACTCCGCAGAGCGTCCAGCCGGCCGAGCAGGCCGACCAGCCCCTGATGTGGTGACACCGCTTTGGCCACTCGCCACTCCAGCTGCGCTGCTCGGGCACTGCGGCCCAGAAGTGTGTGTGTATGTGTGTGTGTGCGTGTGTGTGTTCCGGGAAGTTTTGTACTGACTGACTAACTGGCTCTAGACTTAAAGGATTTGGGGATTTTTTTCCACCTTGAATGTTCAAATCAATTATCCACAATTACTGCCTTGACTCAAGTTATCACCAGTGCTGTTGTTGTTTTTAATATGGTTATTCTTTATTAATTATAGTTATTATTGTTATTATTACCAGTGTCACTTTTTGTTATTATTGTAATTATTGTTTCTTTACTTATGGGAAGATTTCAGTGCTTTAGCCTAGAGATTTTTTTCCAATCCCTGCATGGACTAAGTCTATTCAACTTGATCAGTCATATGATAATCGTCACCATCACCATTATAGTCATAACCATCCTCATCCACATCTTTGCCAACGATAAAAAAAAAAAAAAACTAGATATCAATGTGTCCCATCCTTTACTATAGACATTGGAAGAGAGTGTGACAGTCAGCTCTTTGAACTATTACAGAAAAGTTCAACTTCAAAAAGTTTGCTCAAATTGGAAGGAAAAAATGCAAGCCTAAAAGATTTAAATGACCTGACATAAATGGTTTCATGTAAAAATAATATTTTTTCTATTGTATTGGGACTGACACCCCCCCCCCCCCCCCCCCCCCCTTAATAGTGAATACCACACATTGGAATGTGCCACAATTCTAAGATTACATCAAAAGAAAAATTCCTTTAGGTACAGATAAGATAAAGGTGCCCCCCTTTCACAAACCCCTTTGTTCTCTGTCTGAAACCGTACCTCTGGAGATACTGAAAATCTGCTTGTCCAACAACTGTTTTAATCCAGAATCCCATCTGACATCTGATGGGCTCCACATGTGAATATAATAAACAGTTTCCTTTTGTTTCTAAAGATTGACTGCCTTGTGCTAGCTGTCTTGTTACATGTATTCCGGCTGCTAGATACAATGTGACTTTCAACGGGGCTATAATTAACTTAATGGCTAATTTGCCAGCATGACAGACAGTTCACATAATGCCTGTCAGTGGAGTGCTCAGGGATTTTGATGGCCCTGAGACACTGCCACAGTCACACACACACGCACACACACACACTTGCATACTTCACCAAAAAAGACAGACATACTGAGACTTATGTCTCTCTCTCACACACACATACACGCATACACACACTCTCTCTCTCACACACACACACACAAACGGTATTAGCTGCAAAGAAATGCAGTCATAACAGACCGAATTCCATTTCCATAGGCACCCAGCGAAAGGCCACATCAGACGGGGCTTGCGCGGGGCTCTGCTATTATTTTCTCCAGAACATTCCCCCTGTCGACCACATGTGCGCTTTTTATAACCTCTCTGCAGCGTCCATCCCCACAGCATGCGCGCACACAAACACACACACACACACACACACACACACACTCTCTCACTCCTAAAAGCAAGTGATAATCGTTACCATTCAACCTGCCATAAAGATGTGGAGGAAAATGTCTTGATAGCACGACTGGGGCATATGTCCTCCGCCTCGTCTGACGGAGACTCATAGGCTTTAGTTTATTGGCCTAGTCAGAGGAGTCTCCGTGCTGCCAATTTCCATGACAGGGCTGTTTGTGCGAGGACCATTATCGGGAGAAGAAGCAGCAAGGTGGGTTCCTGACGCGCCAAGCCGAGATGTTCCAGTGTTTTTAAAACCTCTGTCTTCAAGAAGATGAAGCATTTCGCAGGTGAAGTAAATAAAAATCCACGCGGACGGGACACGTCGCTTGCAGCCTGGCTCTGCTATGAGATCGCGCAGGGGGTGTTTATCTGAGGCGATAATTCAGAAGCACGGCGACTGCAATTTCCTGTCAATCTCCAGAGAGATAGGACATTTGCACGGAATAGGGGGAGAAGGAGAGAATGGATGGCCTCTGTGTCTTCGCTTTACTACAGCCGAGGCCACATTTCATCACAGGAGAAGTGAATGCTGTGAATTATTTGTGTGTGGTTCACACTAGTTGTCTGGTCTGGCCAGAAGTCTGTCTGGTTTGGACTGAAACTCGTCCAGACACACTGCATAAATAATAGGACAAATGTGCACCTTATACAAACACATAATATTTTATTACTGGTCTCCATACCTCTAAAAAATATCCAAAATATCAATCACCATAAACATGAATATAGGGTCAATCATGACAAGTGTTCTCTCATAAACAACTAGCCAATGCTATCAGAAATCCCATTTACACATACAAAATGACAATAGGCAAATGCGAGGGGAAATACGCCTGGGTATATAGGCCTTCACATAAGACCTGCTTCAATATGCCATCTGCTTGCGAACTAAAAAGCAACATCACCCTCTGGTGGTCAAATATATATATTACCAAAGAGTCTGCCAAGACCTATTAAACTCAACACCTGCCACAACCCCAATAAACATAACTGAGGCTTTTAGTGGTATAAACCTGCTTTCCGCTTGGTTTGGCGTCTGCTTGGTTGACACATCATTTACTAATGGACGCTTTAAAAGATCAGTGTCCGTTTGGCTGAATGGGATACCTCGGTGAAAATATGCGATCATGACACTGCTGAGGAGGCCTTGCACACGCGCCCACACTGTCCAACTGCTATTCTCGGATCTGTCTCTGGGTGAAGTACTGTACCCCTTGTCTGAGAGAGACGGACGAACACGGACACCCATACGTGCGCTCGCACTGTCCCTTAGGGCGGTAAAGGGCAGGGGGATGTGCTAGCGTGGAGTTTTAGTAGCTTATTTGATTAAATGAGATCAACACAGGATTTGGATTATGGTCAATATGCTCATTATGGATAATGTATACACGCACTCACAGAAGTGTGGCTCAGTGGCAAAGAATGCTGACATTTACACTTAAACCAAGCCAGTACACCTTTTGAAATGTTTAAATTAGAAAATAGCATGTGACAGGCCAGGTTACACTCCTATTTAAATATGTAAATATAACTCTTACTTACATCTGAAATGGAAAATTGCGCTGTTCATGTGAGGAGATGCTTGGGGCTCTCAAGAGAGGCAAGGCATTAAGTACAGGTGTCCACCTCCTCATAACCCCAATATATTGACCCCGCACTAACCTCACACACCACAAGAGGGCAGACTTCACTTCCAAATGTTTCTCTAGGCCAATTACATTCTCCGACCAATCTGTTTATTCGTCACCGCACAGTCTTCTCAGCTCATAAAATATAGCCTAGAAATGTCAGGAACCGAAATACTTAAGGTCGGTTAATTGAAATAACAGTGAACACTTAGGCATTTTGCATGGACGTGTGACTATAAGACTTTAATATAGGCTTAGTAATGTAATTCATTTATAAAGGGGCTACTTTAAAAAGATCACCATAAGGTGTAATTACTTAATTCCATTCAATGAAGACTGTGTTAAGAAATGAAAGGGAGTAGTGAGTTTACATAGATAACGTAGCAACAACGTTAGATTAAATTGCATGACAAATTAAGTCCATATAAAAGCTATAGTTGGAAGTGGGTTTTATTTGATAGGCTACTTCAGTGGCAGCCTGCTTACAGATTGGGTTAGAATATATGAATTAGCTGTGGACCTAGTACACACAGCTGTCTATGTTATTCATTTTACTTGGCTGGTAATACACAGAAACCAGTTCAATCAGCAGGTGTTTATCAGTCTATGGTTATAGTGACTAGAGGGGGAGGGTGGTGCTTTCTAGGACAGAGTGTAAATCCTCACCGGTAGGCTATTAACATAGATCCATGGTGCGTACGAGGGGGAGGCGGGGCTACCGAGAGGGCCTGTCCGCGCTTTTATACAGATGCGACCCCGCACTTCTTCCTTCCAAACGAGCGATCGAGCGCCAGCCGGAAAAGTGAAAGGCAAAACAGCACCATGTCAGAAAACAGATACGACGTGATAGTCATCGGGGGAGGCATTTCAGGTTAGTGAAGCGAAGGTGTTTTTTCTCAACTTCACTTCGTTGAAGAACAAGTGAGTCAGGTAATTAATTTAGACATTTTGTAATATATCTAATAACTGTGATATTATGAGTAACTATTGCTCTAGTCTAGTCCATATTTTACTAACCGAGCGTCATCTCTCTCACGGTTACTGACTGTTGGTGGCACTATCAGCTGCTGTTGCACTTACAAGCTTATTTTCATAAAGCAACCTTATATCATGAAAATACATAAATATTATACGGGTGGTTAACAATTCGCCACCAATGTGAGTATAGTCGGTCTTTAACGCACTTAATAAGCAGTTAAGTGCGTAAAGGGTGTTCTTTCACTCATCGTCTCTTCCGTGAATTCACGTCTCACAGTCGCATGTCGCCGAGGAGTGTCCACAATGCGTTAAGTAATATCGCACAGGTTGCCATGTCGACCTGTCGTAAATTAGAGACACGCCGAGAGCCAGCATGCTAGCTATCCAAGAAATTAAAGTGCAACTGACGTGTAATTCTAATAGTTCCTGGGTTTCAATTACACTTTCGCTGCCAACTGCAGGACATGGTAGCCTGTTGTAAATGCATGTTCATTGTGTAATAATTTAAGAGCTCAATTATCATTTGTTTTGTACCGTAAATAATTCGAAATCTGTCGACTTGACATGAAACGATTGATTTTGGTGGCAACAAAATATTCAACTATGATGGGAGTTTTTTGGACTTTTTGTATAAGTCTCTGTGTAATTACAATTATGATGAACGTGCCAGAATTTTCAGTTTATTGTGAAGGCCTGTTGAGCTGGCATCCTGTATGGAAGACCAGTCTATCTGTTTAGTTGAACTGAGCTGTCCCTGATAGAGACTGTAAAGGATAGCCACATAGCAGTTTGCTCCACTTGTCCTAAGACAGTGTTGAGTGTTTACAATGATGATGTCTCTGTCCTTTTTAAGTACCACTCCAACAGAGAAGGATAAAGTAAAGTATAACAATATTGCGGATCAGGACCAGGTCTAATCTAGTCTAGGTCTGTCCAGAGAGGTAGGTGGAGGACCATGGTATGACAACACTGGTTAGATTGGCAGGTGGCTAAAGGACCCTGGTGGCACCAGGTAGATAGTTGGAGGGCCCTGCTAAGACTTGTTGCATAAGCAGCAGGTTGTTAGCCTGGGAAGCATGCAGACCTTCTCAATTAGAAATGAGAGTTGGTCTGGAAAAGGGTAATTGACTTACAGCAGAGGTGTAACTAGCAGTGAAATGAAACTTGGTGGATTAAACTCTTACCAAATTGTTTTTCAGTTGTCTACTCAATTACAAAGAAATACATGTCCATGCCAGATTAGAAATTGTATTTGTGTGCCAGGGTTTTAGGGACATTGGAAATGGGCTTCAATGGCCTCTTGGCCAGACCGACCTGAAAAGCAAATCCCAAATTTGCTAAAGGTTTGTATGAGTATTCCCAGGCTAGCAGGTGTTTGGAAGATCCTAGTAAAACCAGGCACAGGCAGGTGCTTGGAGGTATTAATACTGGTTGGATAGGCAGGTAATTGAAGGATCCTGGTGCTCATTGCATAGGTATGCTGTTGGCAGACTCTGGTAAGACTGCTAGCTGGAAAGAGCAAAGAAGGTTAGATTGCCCTTGTACTCTAACGAAGTACTGTACTAGCAAACATACAAAAGTTCTGTTTTTCGCCTGCCCAGAACACAACTATTTGAACATGGAAATTTCACACACATTTGGGTTTGAATCACAGAATGTCTTCTCTAAGACCATTTGTTTTGGTACCTTTTGTCCACTGATGAAGGTCTTCAGTGTAAGATTGGTTTAAAGTCAGTATATATCCTATTCATGTACATACACAGTGATTACAGATAAGGAAAGGATAAACCTTCTGAGTGAGTAGCACACAGGGATTGCACTTACCCAATGTTTCTTCTTGGCATTACTCTCATTAATTTGAGATGGTTCAGATGTTTCAGTGATACAGCGCTTTTCGGCCAAAAGCAGAGATTATCGGAATGGGATAGACAGGCCTTGTGAAATCATGCAATTTAGAATTGATGTGTTGTACATGAACACAATCCCATGAAACCAATCATGTCCACTTCAGTGGTTCTGGACGTGGTGGAGGCATCGCTGTTTGTGCATGTGTCAGGTAATTGGGTGACTGAAGTGTGAATGCTCGTGGCGAAATGGATTTTACACGTCAAATTGGCCCCTGGATACTGTGTACTGTACAATCAATATGTTATTGGTTCATTTACTTTGTTGATGCTGGCATGTCTGTTTGAGGGCTTATGCACTTTTCGTGCTTGACCTGCATGTTACATGAAAGCTTTCACTACCCATCTATTCTGTCTTCATGTTACTACACTGCTATAGTACTGTACACTGTAATTTCCACTGTAAATACTTGTGTGGTGAAAGCCAGGAGAAAGACAGTAAGACACTAGAAGGACATCACCTCCCATGTGTTCCAGCTCAGCTGATTTTGGCGTCTTAAAACAAACAGTAGCTTGATATCCCTGTCCTGGTTTTGAAAGAAAACACTGTTATTATAAATGAGTAAGATGAGGCTGAAGGAGCGACTATATCTCCTAGGATATAAATGATGTTTAAGGCTTGCAGAATGGCTGAAAAAATGTCATGAATCATACTGTTCAGTCAAGCAGAGATCTTATTTGACAGATCCTGCTTCCTACCTGTACGTTTTTTTAAACATATTTCAGATGTACTGTGATTTTTGATCACGTGCTGTACACAGTGTGATCATATTAGCCCCACAGGACTGGGATTCATGTCAATGTGTCCACTAGTCCAGGAGGGCAGAGGCTGTGGTGTCCAGTGGGTAGCTGCAGATTCGCACCCAGTCGTCAGCCAACATTTATTCTGGTCCTCCGACCGCTGTGCTAAATCACGTTAAGCCACGCTGTCACTAAAGGGCTCATTTTCGCCATGTGCCCTTTCTAAAAAGCCAAATCCAAGGTCTTTTGTTTTAATGAAAGCTATGTAATTTGGAATGGGGAGAGATTTGCCATCTTGCTAGTGGGTTTCTCTGCTAATGGCCCATAAGCCCATGTAAATTCAATTGTTATCTGTGTGGTCCCGATGGACTCTTAGCCTGGGGAGGATACACTTTCACACAAATGCTAAGCCATTCTGACAGCTCTTTTTTTAAAACAGACACCCCCCCCCCCTGCCTCTCTCTCTCACACACACACACACACTCTCTCTCTCTCTGTCTCTGTCTTGCACACATGCACACACACACACACACACACACACACACACACACACACACACACACACTCACCTTCAGGGCCAAAGAGTAAATGGCAGAGAGGTGGTTGTAGGGTGGCTACGCCCTATGAACCCCCACCTCATTCTGCACAAGTTGCCACCACTAAGTCCTCAGGCTGAGAGAGACAGAGAAGAAAGGCTAGAGAGAGAACAGAGAGGAGAAGAATAAAGAGAGAGAGAGAGAGAGAGAGAGAGAAAGAGATAGAGGAAATATCTATTTGCAATTTAACTCTTGTGCAACAAGCTCCTGAATACTTAGATAACAAGTGCACGTAGCTGTCTCCACCATTTATTCAAATCCAGAAAGTGTAAACAGGATATGCCACTTAGAGGGCCACCAAGGCCTGAGTGAAGGACGAGGAGTGAATTTGTCTTCAGTTAATAAATATCGGTCACATGTCACAATCAGTCCACATGCGCTGTACAATACATTCAAAGAACACATACCTTTCATCTGGGCAACTACAAAATATAACCCATGACAATACAGCATTCATACAATTGCAATTTCTTACAGTTTCTTTAAGAGGTGTGCACCATGAAGAACATTTGTTTTTGAATGATATTCTAGTGTTCAGTGTTCAAGTTATCCAATAGTCTTAGTATTAGTATCAGTATTACAGTAATTACAGTAGAAAAAGAGCAACTAGAAAACAGGGTGAGGCAAACGAATGATCCCCTAACCACCGTCGTCTGTCATGTGTAAAAAGCACAGCCTATCATATGACAGCATGGGCTGATAGCAGACCCCGGGTCAGTGGAACTGGGACTAATTGTGGAGGCCGTCCGTCCACTGACCCAGGCGTTTCCTGGTCTGTGTACGTGCGTGTGTGTGTATGTGTGTGTGAGTGTGTGTGTGTCCCATTCCTGCTGAGGAGCCCTGGTATTCCAGCCCCTGGAGCAGAGCCAGGAAAAACAAGCCGGCGCTCGCAGACTGAGCGGAGGAGGAGAGGATGGGAGGCATCGCTGACGTTTAGTGTTTAGCGTGCAAAGGCCCCTCTGCATGTCCCACGTTACTCGTTATTTTAGAGGTGGTGGGGGGGGGGGGGGGCAGTGTCAGGTCACTGTGCTTGAGTCTGACCTGAGTAACCAAATAATGTCACTCATTTACAAACACATGGCTGCAATTTAGCCCTCAGTCTTTGACATAGATTTTTTTGCAGCCTTGAATCCTTTTCATTTGTTTCATGATGTTCTATGTCATGCACATAAGGACCCTTTCAAGAGAGTTCCATTATCAGCATCATAGTTGGCCCCACAAGGCTTCCGTTTTAACATTCCATATGTTATCTTAATGCAGAGGAAGTAGATTGGGGCCCAAATAGAACGTTCAAGCATTGTTTTTGTTTTTGTTGTTGAAAGGGTCTATAACTTTGTGTAACTCTTTATTGGAAGAATGATTTGCTTTGCCCACTGTTGCAAGATGCATAACAGAGCAATTAAATGTAATGTTTATATTTATTGCAATACAGAGATGATCTGCAAACATCATGCTATCTGATACGGAATACCGCTGTGTGGTGCTTTTATGGTTGACTATATGACATAGAAGTCATCTCTATTTCGTGGTTGCATGGCTACAGCAGGCAAGGTTTTAACAGTGCCTAAGGTAATTCAATTAGGTCTTCTCTGACGGACATTTATTATTGAAATGAAATGAAAATGTTCCATGATCCTTACAGAACCTATTGTCAGTGGGCAACATGATACCATGCAGACATGTGACTGGTGTGCGTTTATTCGGATATGGGAAAGTCCTGCTCTGTGCAGGGTATAGAACCCTTTGAAAATGGGGTGCATGAAATTGTCTCCTCTCAAAGTGGTACGGCTAAATTTAAAGTCGTGTCCTACTTCTGTATGTGTAATGCATCTCCTAAACTTAAACTCATTTCTGTGTGGTGTTAGACTGGGTGCCTTTCACTGTTTTGTACTGATCCTGTGATATTAAAGTATTTCAGGTATTGTGTTCCCAGCTGATCAAACAGGAGAAAGGACCCTTGGAAGAATACTGTATTAATGCTATCATCAGATATCATTCTAGGTATATTTGTTTTTACATGGAAAAACTATGGGGGGGGGGGGCATTTGTGGTTTCATCTAAAAGCCACAGCTGTGAAAGTCTCATGGTTGCCACATTACCGTAAATTGATTTGGAGTGTTTCATACTTACAGCAATTATTTCTGTCCTTTGTGACGAAGTTTTCCATGTTCCATGCTAGTGCCATTTGGAGCTGATGTCATGGAACACAGGCATAGGGTTTAGCAGACCGGCGAAACACGGCCATTGGGGCAAACACCTCCCTACAGAATGTGCTTTTGGTCAGTGTTGAAGTCTGAAGTGTGAAAAGGGATGATCTATGTTTGTAAGAGAGCATATCATTATTTATATAACTATTACCGGTAGTTATATAAATAACTACTAGTTTTTTATTTATATATATTTAAGTGGCTCAATGAAAATGATCTACTTAGTAAACATCCAATATATTAGTCTTTTACACACAGTGGTACTGACACTGATAGCATGATTATGTGATGGAGGAGAAAGCCAAGTGTCGTGGCTCATCGGGGGCTGGTGATGGGTTTTGACTTGCTGACACCCTAACAAGGGCTCTTCTACTGTGCTTGTGTCACGCTGGAAAATAGAAGCTGCCCTCCTCCTCCTCTCCTATGCAACCTCAGATAATAAGCGACCTCACTGTCACCATTGTGCTTCTCACATAGACACCTCTGGAAATCCTTTGAAATGCACCACTAAGTCAGAATGCAAACAGAGTAGTCTATTTTATTATTCCCCTGTTAGACACCTGGGTATTACTTGTGAATTGCATACGATTATGTTATGTTGACTGTTGATTTTACGTAGACGTCCAGTTAACACAACAGGTCACCATCACCATGTCTCTCACATAGACGCCTCTGGAAATCCTTAGAAATGCATCAGTATAAAGTCAGAATGCATATGAGAGACGCTTTTTTATTGTTGAAAGCTGAATGCTGCTCGCTGATTACATGCTGTTTATGTTGTGTTGAATATTGACTTTAGGTAGATTTCCTGTCAATAAAAATGTAGCTACCCTTCGGCTGAATCTTATTACACAGCCAATGGCTTGTGTATGCTCACCTGATGGCGCCTCTTTCTCTGACTTTTTGTGCTGCCATTCTTTCTCATCGTCTGCCAGACGAATGGCAATCATGTTGTTTGCTCAGACAGAGTAGAAACCGCAGAGGAAATGTAGCTGCTGTCTTTTAAAAGCTTGCCTGTCGGATCAATAGTCTGTTGGTTTGGAGCAATTTTATGAACAGCTTCTTGTCATTTAGTTGCTATTGAATTGTTTTTTGAGACAAATTATTTCCCACCTGTCACATCTGGGAGTCAGGAACAATGTATAGTTCCTTAAGGAGACCTAAACGGCCTTGTTAAAACACTACAAACCAGTCAAACCAGTCAGACTAAGGCTATCAATTTACTTGCTGATAGACAAAGCGCACGTGTATGTGATCTGCAGCATCCTGTTAACATACAGTACTTGCTGCAGCATTCACGGCCAAAACGCATGATACTGCATGCATCGTTAGCAGCAAATATAGACCCTTTCAAGAGAGTTCCATTATCAGCATCATAGTTGGCCCCACAAGACTTCCTTTTTAACATTCCATATGTTATCTTAATGCAGAGGAAGTAGATTGGGGCCCAAATAGAACGTTCAAGCATTGTTTTTGATTTTATTGTTGAAAGGGTCTATAATGCCGCCTTTAGGTGACATACTAAACCAAGTTAAATGTGTGCATCTGCAACAGGTGTTACTGACTGTAGTAGCCATTACAGATTTTACTAGAATGTGTTCCTTATTGAATACACCCATGTGGTTTTCCTGACACATCTGTTTAGCAACCGAGTTCACTTACTGTAAAAGTATGATGTACTCTATGTAGACTTTTTTCTTTAAGAAGAATTTTCTCTTCATTTGTGTGGAACATTTGCTCAGCCTTATCCCTTCAAGGTGTAGTCTCACTCTCATTTCCTCTCTCTCTCTTTCTCTCTCTCTCTCTCTCCTCCCTCCCTCTGATGGCTTGATTCATCATGAGGACAGGCCTCGGTAAAAGGGGACTGCTTAATTGGCACGATGGATAAGTGGCAAATGATAACAGATTAGAATCCTGAGCCCTGAGGCTCCCGGGGGCCAGTTGGCACACTTAAAGGTGTTCTCTGTCAACTCCAATTTGGGCTAGAGGGTGGGTGGGTGGGATGGGAGTTAGGGCAGCGATGTAGGGATGTGGTAATGCAATTTAGTCATTATCAGCCGACTGACAGGGAGAGAGAGAGGCAGATGGGGGATAGGCTTACCAAACTGATTGGGCTTGAACTTTGAGCTGATATTAGATTTCAACACCGTTTTGCAGTGGCCCCATGATCAAGGGGCACCCATAAAGGCCTGCTGGCATACACAAAAATGGCAACGATCAGATGTCATTAACTGCTGTTCATTTTTATCACTTGATGGGTTTCACAGGGAGAGAATGGTCCATTATCTAGCCCCCTACCCCTCTACTGCCACTGTAAACAAACAGCGATGCAGGGCAGTGTTTAGAGAAAGAGGCAGTGTTGTGTGTGTCTGCTTGTTCCATATGCTGGCCCTGTTTAGACAATGTGCTCACTTCCCAGCCGCTGCACCCAAGCAAATATCAGAAAGGCGGCGGGCATGACAGCTCTCTTTTGTCCCTCTCTGGTTCCCCATTATCAGACCACAGTGGTGCTCGTTTGAGGGGCATTGACCCACGCCTGGCCAGGCCTGATCCTGCTCATTTAGAGGCAGTGGCATGATTGCTTTGGGGCGAGTGAGAGGACATTGTGTGGATTTACTGTAGTGTGTGCATGTGTGTGTGTGTGTGTGTCTTTACAACAGAGACAGATATTATGTCTTTCTCCTCCACTCCAATTCTTTCTACTCCTCTCCACAACCCTCCCTCCTTTCTCTCATTTCTTCTCACTGTCTTTGCTCTTTCCTCATCTGCTTTCTTGCTTTCTTTCTCTCCCTCTCCCTCTCACTCTCCTCTCTTCTCCTCCTCTCTTTTTCACTGTCTCTCTTTCTCTCTCATCTCCTCCTCTCTCTTCCCCATTTTCATTTGACAGCACATCTAAGGCCTCTGAGACACCCATTCCCCTGTAGCACACCATCCATCAGGTGGAAGAGGATCTGTATTCAACTAAACATATGATCATGAAAATCGAACTGGCTTTGAAATATCTTGTGGGTCATAATTCGTTGTAAGTTGTCTCGCTGATCATTGTGTTGTTTTGAATTAGCCTGAATGTCATTCTCAATTGGATGTTTGTTCTCACTGCCTCACCAGAGAGCTGTAATTGGACAACAATTGCTGCATTTGGCCCCCCTGCCCAAGTGGTCACATCTTTACATTTGCAGTTGCCAGGGAAACCTTTCCCGTTCTTGTCAATCCGATTTGCCAGCCAATTGTTCCTGTGTCTTGACATTAGCAAGGATAAAGGGAGGAAAGCCAGATATGAGGATTACTGAGTTACTTCTTGTGTCATACTGACTGGGAAACTGGAGAGTTATCCCCCTAAGGTTACAAAAGCAGAGAAATTCAAAATCAATGCTTCAGTGCTGTGTTCAAGATACGTAGTATACAAGTGTACAGGTATGCTGAAGGTTTGTTTTCTTTTAAGACCAATGTGGATGCTGAACAAAAATACCCATGTGAAACTGGGTTGTTGTCTGGATATGTGGGCCTCTGTGTTCTAGTGTCTGTGTTAAGTTGTGTCATTGTTTCGCTCACAAGCTTTGAGGTTTGGAATGGATGCAACACTTGAGAACAGGGGACCATATTTAGGCCAATGCCTAAGGTTTTTAGAGGAATCAGAAGGAGTGGGGGAAGGGAATGGTGACAGAGAGACAAAAATGAGAGAAACAAAAAAGAGAGAAAGAGTGAGAACGAGAGAGCTCCAGGGGGATGACTTTGATCTCAGAGTTTTCCTTCAAAGGCTCCTTGACCTTTTCCTCAGTGGACTGACGCTCCCTACAGGGTCCCTATAGGCCTCTCTCTCCACCATGTTTCGTCTGCATGCTACACAAACATGCTGCACATATGTGTTAGCTTCCTATAGATAGCAGTCCAGCTCACATGCATGTTCACTTCTAACATTTCCATGTCATATTTACCAATTTCAGGGCTTTCGTCACCAGCAGTGTGTTGTTTAAGAGCTGTGATTATGGTCCGTCTTCATCAGTGATGCCAGTAACGCGTTAGTCTATTTTGACCACTTTTTTCGGTAACGAGTAATCTAACGCGCTACTATTTACAAACCAGTAATCAGATTAAAGTTACTTATCTAAGTCACTGTGCGTTACTATTTTTGTCATTTTCCTTAGTAAAAAGATATATTCTTTGCTTTCTTCTTGTCTCGGGGATTAACGTCATATATAGGCTATGCTCAAGTTTTCAGCATGAGGACAACTCACGTGTAAAACCACGCAGCGACACACATGCACATTTTATCAGTGCAAAGTATGAATAGATAGAGGGGGAGAGAGAGGAGTGGTGCGTGTGTGCCTGAAGCTCATCCAAGACAGAGAGCATCCTGGTCTATTTTGCTAAATCAACCAATCAGTTTTCAGTGTAGGTGGGCTTATATCTCTTTTCTCCCGAACTTAATTAATCAGTTCAGTCAGTGTATCTAGAAACAGGAGCGTCATGGCAGAGTCAGTGCCCCTCAAAAAGGAACATTTAAGACCCATTTCACATCAGAGTACACAAAGGTGTACCCAATTGTCTCATAAGAGTAAAACATAATGATAGTCTTGCACACTGTTTGTAACAGTGACTTCATTGCTCACGGCGGGTTAAATGATTGCAAAAGACTTGTTGAGGTGAGTTTAACAAGTGTAATTTCATTTGCATATCACTCAGGCCTATACTAGATGGCTAGTTGCCAAGGCTACATGAAAAGGCCAAACTACCAAAATCTACATATTTTACTATCACAATTTCTATCAATAGGCCTTCCTTATTTGGTGTACTGACTAGATATTATTGAACAAACATCTGAATTTCAGGATCTAAGTAGGTTAGGTTGGGATGTCTCCTATACATTGTTGACATTACTGTTAAAATACACTTCCAGTATAGTGAGTATTGGCAAAACCAGTTATCATTTTTATGTTGAGGCAGTGGGGGTGTTGTCGGCAGCTGCTGAAAGTAACTAATAAAGTAACTTGTAATCTAACTTAGTTACTTTTAAAGCAGTAATCAGTAATCAGATTACTTTTTCAAGGTAACTGTGGTAACACTGGTCATACTTTGTACTGGTTTGAAATGGAGTCCATGGAGTTTAGACTTGAGTATGTAATGTTCTGTGGTTTTACAAGTTGATGAGTAGGTAGAGGTTGATATGTACATTTTTTACACATTTAGTGAACATGAAATGGATAAGATCTGTAATTTGTGTTGCACATTTTCAAATACAACGTTGCAATTGAGTTTTGATATCCCTTTGCCATTGTGGCTGTCAATACATGCCAATAATATAGATAGATAGATAGATAGATAGATAGATAGATAGATATTGTTATTACCTGTCTTTGAGTCAAAGAAGCTTAAAAGAGTTTAAACGCAATGTTTCATGCTTACATAAGAGGCATTTGTGCAAAGTCATCATGAATCATTCTACAGAGCAAATGGCATGTAGGATTTAGCAGGACTTCTCCACTTTGTGGCCAGATACACCTTACTTAGCCAAGACTGCTAGCCTATCTTTTGGATAACACCATGGGAGACATCTAGAGGGTTATTTGTCTGCGATAGATTATTTGCCATGGTGTGTTTCAGGCCTAGTGAAGCTGAATGTTTTTTACAAATCAGCTGAGCTATCTTAGGTTTAGCCCTTTATCTCACAAACGCAGACAATCAACTCTCTCTATTCAGAGCCAATGAGAATGCTAGTTCACTGCAGAAGAGCCAATGAGAATGCTAGTTCACTGCAGAAGAGCCAATGAGAATGCTAGTTCACTGCAGAATTGGCTGTGAGGGGCAAGTAAGTCCTCTGAGGACATGCGTGTAGATTTATTGCGTTTGATATTGTGTATTCAGACCCCAAGCCAAAGAATCAGAAATAAGTAAACAGTTTAACTCACTTCAAAGAGTGAAGTTTGTTCCCACTGAACATAGACCTTTAGCTTTGATCACTTAGCTTTTGCATTATTTCCCCCCAAACCCGCCTGACTTCAAAGAGATGTCGAAATGGCGCTTTTGAAGTCTAAGAGAAAAGTGCTGAATTACTCTACCTCACTCAACAATTTTAAGTTAGAAAAAATAGAGGCAGAAATTTGTTTTCTCAAACAAAGAGTCTCTCTCTGTGGCGACCGCTTTTGGCATGAACAGCGGCCAAATCCAATATCTATTTTTCCCTTTTGTAACTCTGTGACCTTTTCTCTGTGAGCGTCCTAGGTAGCCATGTTGTTATGGCAATCCGCGAGGCGCCCCATCGCTGTTGCAAAACCAAAAAAGGCCCTGTGGTGCGGGTCAGAACTTCTAAAACTAATATATGTTCTGGTGGCGGTCCAGGTTAGATGTGCCGTTAAATGACTTACGACTGAGGCTGGATTTGTACAGATGTGGTCTGTTGTTGATAGATTCCCACTCTGGGTTTGGGGAAGAACAAGTAGGCCTCTGTCTCTCCCAAGTGCGCGCGCACACTGTCTTGAGATAAACTTGTGTCAGACTGTGTAAACGAATGGGTGACATCATGGCCGAGGTCTTGCTAACGACGCGCTAATGATGCCAGAGATATGCGTGGCGGGACAGCGCTGATGTATTTCGCTGCAGAAATTCATTTACTATTACGCACAGCTCTCCATAGCGAGCAATTTTGAAAGTGTTATTATTGCGAATCCCCCGTGTAAATATAAAGTCCTTACAAGTCGGCGTTGCTGCATTTTTTCCTGACTGTGCTCACTCTGTGGACTCCCACTCTCCCTCACACACAAACACACAAACATATAGTACTCACACTCTCTCCCTCTCTTTTCCTCTGAGTTTCTCACACATCCACTTATGCACTTTCTCTGTCCTCTCTCTCTCTCTCTCTCTCTCTCTCTCTCTCTATCTCTCTCTCTGTCTCACACACACACACACACAAACACACACACACACACACACACACACACACACACACACACACACACACACACACACAGACAGACACACACACATACACAAACACACACTCACACACTTACAAGGATACTCATACAAATTCACACACACATTTGAGTTCCATTCCAAGAATGCTCTTTCCAAGCCGCAGTGCTCATGTGGACACTTCATAATCCCCATACTTGTGGGAAACCCTGGGATCTAGGGGATTTTGTGTTTTAGCCATTCACCCCTGAATGTATGTATAAGTGTGTGTGTGTGTGTGTGTGTTGGTGTGAAAATGTGTGTTTGTGTGAGAATGTGTGTATGCACGTGAGTGTGTGTGTGTGTCTGTGAGAGAGAGAGAGAGAGAAAGGGATAGGAATTGGTTGGTTGAGAGTGTGTGACATATCCTCATTAAAGACATTTGAAATTCTCCCCTGACTTGAATAGAACACTATGTAGTCACTCAGTCGGTCATTTGATTCACAGACCACCTGACACAGCCTTGTGTCCGTCTCTCAGTTCTGTATTTCTTTTCCGAGTCCCCTGCTTTCACCTCATCGTCTATCCTGTAATAGTGGAGTGGTAACCTGGAGAATTAGGAGAGTTCCTAGTCGGCCGGTAGGGTTTTAAAGCGAGGCTGTTTACTGTGAGCTTAAAGAGGGCTTGATATTGCTGTCCGTATGAATTCTTTTCTGCACCCTCCAGCAGCCTGAACTGTGCCTTTGCAGCCCCCCCCCCCCCCCCCCCCCCCCCCACTGCCTTGGTAATAACATGGTAACGACCACCATGACCTGACATGCATTTATGAGATACGTTACGTATGAGATAGGTCCAGACTGCTGAAGATTTGAAAGTTTTAAGCAGCTGCCCCCCCCCCCCCCCCCGGATACCCCCTCAAAATAGGATTCAGGTCAAGTCGGGTCACGCTCCCTTCAACACCCACTGCCCCCTGTTGGGAGGAGGCCGCTGTAGCTTGACATCTCAGGCTAATAATATTTAGAGTCCCGCTCCATCCCTGGGCTCCAGCCTCTCATGTCTTTACTGACATGCGTGTCTCTCCTGTTCATACCTAGGAGGAGTTTACAGCCGGTCATTACTGTTAACATAATAGGCGTTATGACACCATGCAAGCTGCACTGCCTGCACCTTTGTGAGAAACGCACAAGAAATGCATAAAAACATTGTTCCAGGGTGCAGCACATGTGAAAATGTTGAGTAGATCCTCTGCCAGATGTTAAGTAGAGGTCTGGAGCGACATGACACTTATTCAATGTGGAGTTGCTTGGACCAAAGCAGTGTAGGGCCTGTTTGACATCCACGGTAGAACAAAGGATCTATGCTAGTCCCTTATAGACTCCATCTCCACTAAAAATCTTGGGAAATGGAATTAGAGGAAGGATTGGTCAATACACTTGGCAATCCTATAAAAGACAGCTGGAATGATGTGAAATAACACTCAACCTCATAGCGTGATTACAGTTTTTTTCAGTCGCTAACAAGCATTTGTCTAACCAGTTAACCACATTTTTAAAACTCTAAACACAATTAGCACAGCATCGGTCTCTTGTGGCCATACCATTCACACATTTCATGTTGTTTTCACACAATATGCAGTCAGTGAACACATTTCCACAATGCTTACATTTTCTTAACAGACAAGCTATACCTCCCAACAAAACTATGGATTGTTTTTGTAGTATTTACAAATGTTAACACACAACATCACACAATAGCAAACACAATATTCCAAACCTTAGATACAGTATAAAAGCCTCTGCTTCTGCTACCAAATGGTTTTATCTCAGGTGCATCGCCTTGGATACAGTTTTTTTCAGTCGCTAACATGCGTTTGTCCAACCAGTTGTCACATTTTCAAAACTCTAAATACAATTAGCACAGTATCGGTCTTTTTTGGCCATACCATTCACACATTTCCTGTCATTTTCACACGATAAGCAGTCAGTGAACACATTTCCACAACGCTTACATTTTCTTAACAGACAAGCTATACCTCCCAACAAAATTATGGATTGAATTTGCAGTATTTACGAATGTTAACACACAACATCCCACAATAGTAAGAGTAAGAGTTTAGAAAAAGTATCTGAAGTATGGGTAAGCGCTTGTTAGCGATTGAAAACAACTGTAAACAGACTTACTAGAGGTTGGGAGAGCTTGATCTTAAACTGATAAAACTTGATAAAACTCTCAGAAAGAGTGAGAAAGAGAGACAGAGAGAGGAGAGAGAGAGAGAGAGAAAGAGCACACTCAGCATTTGGGAAGGAATTGTCTGATCTTATCCCCAGTACCAGGGAGTGGTAGCACAGCTAATCCACGAATGACAAAAGCCTCCTGTCATCATCTTATCGCTGCAGCGTTTAGGCCAGGAGTTTTCCCAGAGCGGTCGGGCATTCCAACCCCCTCTCCCCATTGGTCCGCTTTCCCTGCTGGTCATCATGGGACACGCTGCAGATGTTTTTGTAGTCTGGTACACCAGTCATAAAGCACTGCCGTAGAGAACACACTGTTGGTAACAAAGTAAACCCCGAAAAACAGAGCACCGATTATTTATCTACCCAATCTGTGGGACAATTTCTTCTCTCTCTTTTCTTTCTCTCTCTCTCACTCTCTCTCCCTCTCTCTTTCTCTCTCCTTCTCTCTCTAACACTCTCCCTTCTCCGAGTGTGTTCCTGAGGCTGGAATAAAAGTTCCTGTAAGCCGGCTGTTTATAGGATGACTTTATGTTCACAGTGGCAGCGGTCTGGTGCCTGTCCAGGCCAGCCGTCGTGAAACAAGAGACAAGACACTAAAAGTGTTACGCTTACTGTACTGAGCCAACAAAAATGCATACATACCCTCCTGACAGAGTAATAATAAGTTAAATGCTCTGCAGAGATTGAAAGAGAGAGAGTGAGTGGGAGAATGAGAGAAAGAGACAGGGCCAGAGAGGTGGAGAAGAGAGAGAGTGAGTGAGTGAGTGGGAGAAAGAGACAGGGCCAGAGAGGTGGAGAAGAGAGAGAGAGAGACAGAGAGAGAGAGAGTGAGTGAGTGGGAGAATGAGAGAAAGAGACAGGGACAGAAAGGTGGAGAAGAGAGAGAGAGAGAGTGAGTGAGTGGGAGAATGAGAGAAAGAGACAGGGACAGAAAGGTGGAGAAGAGAGAGAGAGAGAGAGAGTGAGTGAGTGGGAGAATGAGAGAAAGAGACAGGGACAGAAAGGTGGGGGAGAGAGAGAGATAAGAGAGAGAAGAAATTGTCCCACAGATTGGGCAGATACATGCAGATAAATAAGTCGGTGCTGTGTGTGTGTTTGTGTTTTTTGGGGTTTTCTTTGTTGAACACTAAATTCCTCTGTTCTGCCCTGGCCTCCGCTGCCCCCTCGCTCAGCACATTCACTTTGCTGCACCATGCTGCCTTCCATAACCATTACTGCCCCATGACGCCTTCCATAACCATTACTGCCCTATGACACCTTCCATAACCTCTGCTCCCCCATGACGCCTTCCATAACCTCTGCACCTCCCGTCTCCCATGGTGAAGCCTGACGCATTATCACACTAGCTCCAGTTTGATATGAAACACACACTTCAACAAGAACATACAGTATGTGCTCCGATTTCACTGATTATTACCAAAGGAAATCTTTCTGCCAAAAACAAATATGGACATTGTTTAGACATGAAAAACATGCTCATGCAGACTTCTCAGACTAGCTAGCAGCCTGAATCACATGATGTGTGTGTGTGTGTGTGTGTGTGTGTGTGTGTGTGTGTGTGTGTGTGTGTGTGTGTGTGTGAGAGAGGGAGAAAGAGAGAGAGAGTGTGTGTGTGTGTTTCGCTTCCTCAGAATGGCCTCTCTCACACTCTGAGAGGAAACTCCTGTCTGAGCTATGAGACTTCCCACCACTGACCCCCAGAAAGCGAAGTGGCAGACAAAATGTATGCATGGAAGTGTTTTTTAAAGAAGTGTCCACTAGCATGATCATACATGCATGATTCACTATCTCTGTTACTATCTCTGTCACTGACTAAGTCAGCCTAATTAAAAGCATCACTCTCAGGAGGAGGCCCTTTTTCTAACAGGCCGAATAAAAAACTGCATGTTGTATGTATTTGTCCAGTCAGCTACTGTAGTTCAATTTTTTCACACCAAAAAAATTCTGTTTGTTGTCGTGCCTGATACTGAATTATGTTGAGAACTCTGCTGATTGCTGTCACAGATACTGCAGAGTCACAGGGCTTCTCCGGTCTTGTGTTACAGGGAGTTGTGTCCTCTGGAAGCTAGCGAGTAGGGAACATGTGCTGGTCTTGTGTTACAGGGAGTTGTGTCCTCTGGAAGCTAGCGAGTAGGGAACATGTGCTGGTCTTGTGTTACGGGGAGTTGTGTCCTCTGGAAGCTGAGTAGGGAACATGTGCTGGTCTTGTGTTACGGGGAGTTGTGTCCTCTGGAAGCTGAGTAGGGAACATGTGCTGGTCTTGTGTTACAGGGAGTTGTGTCCTCTGGAAGCTGAGTAGGGAACATGTGCTGGTCTTGTGTTACAGGGAGTTGTGTCCTCTGGAAGCTGAGTAGGGAACATGTGCTGGTCTTGTGTTACAGGGAGTTGTGTCCTCTGGAAGCTCAGTAGGGAACATGTGCTGGTGTGTTGCAATCCCTTCCTCATAAAGATGGGTTATCTCCATGGTATCTCTTGGTCAGCACTTCTGAAAGTGATAACTGAGAAACCACGGCTAGACTAAATTGTGGTTCACCAATGCAAGGGTGTATTGGAGATTTGAAAAAGAGAGAAATTGACAGTGAATGTTTAATGTGCAACATATCATTGTATAGCATTATTGCTGTGCCACCCACATTTATTGGACGGTATTCTTGGTAAGCTATATGTGGCACTTCATTGTATAGTACATGTAAGCTGTAAATAGAGTAATGTTAATAGTAACTAAATAGAATAAAATACAGTATGAATATATATATATAGTATATATATATATATATATATATATATATATATATATATATATATATATATATATATATATTTGTTTTTAGTGTTTGAAGGAAGAATTAATGAAATAAAGGTCAGGTCAAGGTTAAGATGCCTGGACTGAAAAAATGCAGACTATGCTAAATCCAGCCGCCATTGTATAACTATGGAGTGACTTGCCATTCAAACTAAATAATGGCACCAGCATGTCGTGTTTTATGAGGCATGGGTTCATTCCATGTCATGAATAAGTGAACTTTGACCCTGCCAGGGGGTAAAACTATCTGTCTTAAAGAGAAGGATATGCATTTATCAGTGTGGTTAATATTTAATATTTAATTACCCTACTTTCTCTACTTTACTCTGCTGTGGACATAGTAGTGTATTACATAACTCTCAAAGAAAATCGGATTTATCAGCAAACGTGTGAAAGTCTGGGAGTAATGTGATGAAATTTGCCACGCCTCTAGCATCACACTTATTCCCAGCCTAACTTATTCTCAGACTATCTGCAAGTCATGCTTCGACATCTGCTATCAACCCACCACCTCACCACCTACCCTTATACCTCCCATCTTCCTTGGTTAGGAAGGAATGCAACAGGGGTGTGCGCATGGATCCTCCTCGACTCCTGCCTGCATAGTCGCTCCTGCGTGTCCATTGTGTAGCACTTTTTGACCCTGGCTAGTGACTTGCCAAACACGCTAAGGCGATTTTGGAACATGAACTTGTGCAATGTCATTTGTTTACAGACGTCGCAATGTCAGTGTGTAATGTCATTTGTTTGCAATGCCATTTGTTTACAGACGTTGTTAATCTCTCTCTCTCTCTCTCTCTCTTCTTCCCCTTCCCCTCTCTCTCAGGTCTGTCGGCAGCCAAGCTGTTGACTGAGGAGGGCCTGAGTCCCGTTGTGCTGGAGGCCAGAGACAGAGTTGGGGGCAGGACCTTCACCGAGAGGGTAAGATGGCCACGACACGACAAACCACACACACAGGACAAAACCCACTCATCCTTGTCCACAGCGCATAACGGTTCATAATATAGAATATACAGGGTATTAGAGACATTCACTGTGACGGTAAGATGGCCAGGGCACAAGGGCACACAGACTCATCATACACATATCTATATGTGAAATACTTGTATATGAAATATGATGTATACTTGTCTTAATTGTTTGTATCTTAGAGACATAACAGTGTGTAATTTCATGACAGAAGGCTTAAGACCTCTAGTTGAACAGTGTGAGCACATTATTCATCATTAAAGGCTTCAGGGCAGTCCCGGCTCAGACGTGAGTGTCCAACCCACTGCTGTTGTGTGCTTTCCATCAGAACAAAGAGACCAAATGGGTGGATCTGGGAGGAGCCTATATTGGTCCGACACAGAACCGTATCCTGCGGCTGGCCAAGGAGTACGGGATCAAGACATACAAAGTCAACGAAAAGGAGAACCTGGCTCACTATGTCAAGGTGAGGGGTTCAACATAACAGAGAAGGTCCACACACTTGCTCTCCGTTTTATTTTATTTATTTGTGTTCAATCCCCAACACAAATGATGTTTCGAGCCCTTCGGCTCTTCATCAGACTTGTACAGGCAAAGACCATCACCATTTTAAATAGGTCATAGGTCACCTGACCCGTATGTACAGGGGTTCACAATACATTGGACACATACATCGTCCACCACCCCAATAGTGAATAAATATTTAGAAACATACATTGTATATTAGAAAAATATAAAACATCCTGTATATCAACACTCTGTAGAAAAATATATAACTATATAGAAAGATAGAAAAATATATACTTTACACACAGTATTAACAGGGACCTACATAGCATACAATCATCTAGAGAGACGCACCATCAAAATGTAGAACTAGTTAAAAAAAGTGAAAAGGTGAGGGGTTCAGACACACACACACGCACACACATACAAGGACAAACTCATATCTCTTGTTGTTCCTGTCTTAAGCATGCATGCGCATGCACACGCACACACACACACACACACACGCACGCACACACAGACACACACACACACGCACGCACACACAGACACACACACACACACACATGCACACACATATACAAACACACACACACACACATATAAACACACAATGAGCAACCTCTTATCTTTCCCCAAGCAAAACAAACACAGGAGAGTTCCTTGTAACCCCAGCTGGAGTGTTGATCCTCAGGCTTGGGCAAAGAGAGATCATCTTCTTCACACACACACACACACACACACACACACACACACACACACACACACACACGCACACACACACATACACACACATACACACACACACACACAAACACAGAGACAGACACACACATGGACAGACAGCAAACACACACACATAAATGCTGAAGGAGATGCACGCACACAGTTTGATTCACAGAGACACATATACACATATACGCTATGCACACACACACAAATATACACAACACTTGCACAAATACAAACCATGCTACACTCACTCTCATAAAGGAAAACAGCAGACCCCCTTCTTTCTCCATCTCCTGCCTAATGTGCTGGAAGTACGTGCCCCTTCCCCTCCATCCTCCAGCACTAGCGGCTAGTATCGGGGCCTGGAGATGCCAATCTGTAGCGGAAAGGAAAGTGCTAATGCAGTTTCTCCGGCCCTGAGTGGGCCCGTTAAGGAGCTGGACAAGACAGCAGCCCTCTCCGCTGTTCTCCTCGATCCAATTTGACTGTCCACATCAGGGCCTTAACGGAGGAGTGTGGCCAGCACTGATTGGATTTGGCAGCGAATGGGTCTCCACCTGTGCCTAGGCTGATCTGATGGAGCTATTGTAAATCAAAACAAAACCCGTTTTGTGTCAGGCTGGTGCACTCTACAGACACGTTACATAAATCTGTACACTGTATACAAATACACAAAAACATACAGACACAGATGTAGACATAGCAAGCACCCATATACTGTAGAAAAAAAATATACACACATGCATACATACATACAAATATACATACATACACATATATACATACATGCATACATACATACATACATACTTGCTCTAAAACATACAGACACACACACACACACACATGCAATATACATACACGTGCATGTATAAATGCACACGAAGACATGCAGTCAACCTACCACCGTACTGCTGTAAGCGGGCACACACACTCACACACACACACACACACACACACACGTTGAACTAGTGGCAGGAGGAGATAACGGTCACGTGTGGAGCGCAGTGGAGTGTGTACAGAGATACATGCCAGGGGCTCATAGAGACTCTAGTCACACGGTGGAAAAGACCTGCTGGCATCTCCCATCCCCCACACACTTCTGACCTCACAACACACACACACACACACACACACACACACACACACACACACACACACACACACAGACTAAAACACACACACACACACACACACACACGCGCGCGCACACGCACACACACACACACGCACGCAAACACTCACACACAGCTGTAAACCTAAATCTTTCATTATTACACACAGAGATACACACACACCCACATCTAAAAGCACACATTTGAGTGCCTGCAGCAATA
>NC_055958.1:30855022-30857522 GCF_018492685.1 Alosa sapidissima | reverse complement strand
TACATTGATTTGTGTAAAAAGGTGGTATCTGGGTTATGCCGAGTCATGCTGAATCTGTGTGTGTGTGTGTGTGTGTGTGTGTGTGTGTGTGTGTGTATACAGGGGAAGACCTATCCATTCAAGGGCCCATTCCCCCCTATGTGGAATCCCCTGGCCCTCATGGACTACAACAACCTCTGGAGGACTATGGATGAGATGGGCAAGGAGGTGAGTTATGTGTGCGCATGTGTGTGTATCTGTGAGTCATTACATGCTTGTGAATGAAAGTATACATGTGTATGTGTATGTGTAAGTGTATGTATGCCTGTTTAGCTATCCAGTGACACCAGGTGCCATTTCAATAGCTTCCACCTTTGCACCATCATTGAAGAAAACACTGTTGTGATTTGATTGATATACTCAACTAACGATAGTAGTGCCCCTTGAACATGTGTCACCTTGCCCGCCTCTAGCTAACGTGTGTATTATCAGCAATAAAAAAAGAGGTTGGTGAAAGACAAAGGCGACTAAAGTCCACTTTCCTACAGATTGCTTATCACAGACAGAATAATAGAGAGGCCTGATTGTTGGAGTGGTGCTGCAAAACTCCCCCTAAGGACACATATCTGATATTGATTACTGATGTCTGTATACATTTGTAGTTTAAAAAATAACACAACAACAAACTACACAACAAAGTGGAGACAATCCAAACCAAGCAGTGGCAAAGACAAAAACTCGAGGTTTATTGTAACGAATCCGGGAGTTGATACAGCTCTTAGGCTATACCAGCGTCACCACCGTACCAACTCAACACAAAATGCAAACTCTCTTGCTTAAATACATTTCTAGTGATCCTCCTTTCGTCGCTTTACATGAGCCCTCTCTCCGGCCGTATCCTGTCTCGTGAGGCGCCGGCATTACGTTAAAGGAAGTAGCTCTCATCAATGATTGTGTCAAGAGAGGAACTTGTCAACAATGATTGATCGCCGCCATCATGTGGCGTGACAAATGGTTGCAAATGCACGTGATTGACAAAAGGTTTTTTGGGGTTGGCTTAATCAAAGGCTTTGGGTGGTGATGATTAAAATAAATGTTAAAATATATACATTCTGTATAGTATATAGTATTATAGTAGTACACATAGTGGCATACATCCAGTCATAAACACCTATAGCGTCCCAACATACTGTAGGTCATTTATGCTATAGCAGCCATGTCATGTGTTAGAGAAGTGTTACGTAATTATATACTGTGTTAGTTGTTAGCACTTGTGAAGCCACTGGTGTCATGTGCTTGTGTGAGAGAGAGGGAGAATTTGTGTGTGTGTGTGTGTGTGTGTGTGTGTGTGTGTGTGTGTGTGTGTGTGTGTGTATGTTATAGAGATAAATTGTGTCAACACCTTAGTGACTGGTTTCCTGTGTGTGTGTGTGTGTGTGTGTGTGTGTGTGTGTGTGTCAGATTCCAAGAGAGGCTCCATGGCGAGCTCCCCATGCTGAGGAGTGGGACAAGATGACCATGCAGGAACTCTTCAACAAGATCCTCTGGACAAAGTAAATACACACACACACACACACACCATGATTACCATACAGTAGAATTGTTATAAGATCCTGTGGACTCACAGAACATGACATGCACACACACAAACACACACACACACACACACACACACACACACACACACACACACACACACACACACACACACTTGCACATACAAATACCCACAAGATCATACTCTCACACACAAAAAGCGTGCACATTCACTCTCTCTTTCTCTCTCTCTCTCTCACACACACACACACACACACACACACACACACACACGTGGACACGTCTCTTATATTCCCAGTGGGACGCTTCCCAATTTGACGTTGTTTTACAGACTAATAAAGATTTAGTTAAAGAGTGATGTGGTCCTCTGGTATGTGTATGTAGTATTGCTTCAGATTAGGCAAATTGCAGCAGCAATAGGTGAATGTGTAATTCCTCAGATGACGTCAAGGAGGGAGCAGAAGTAGAGGTGGAGACTGAAGTGGAACCCGGCCGCCTGGAAAACAAATAGATTATTATTATTATTATTATTTACTTACTGCAGCATTACGTCATGATGAAACTTCCTGTCACCAGCGTTTGGGTTCTCGGCCTCTCTTCTCGTGCTCTCGCACGACGTCTGTCTGTACTTGTACGCCATCTGTCTGTCTGTATTTGTACGCCATCTGTCTGTCTGTCTGTCTGTACTTGTACGCTGTCTGTCTGTCTGTCTGTCTGTCTGTACTTGTACGCCATCTGTCTATCTGTCTGTCTGTACTTGTACTTCATCTGTCTGTCTGTCTGTCTGTCTGTACTTGTACTTCATCTGTCTGTCTTTCTGTCTTTCTGTACTTGTACACCATCTGTCTGTCTGTCTGTACTTGTACTTCATCTGTCTGTCTGTCTGTACTTGTACATCATCTGTCTATCTGTCTGTACTTGTACATCATCTGTCTGTCTGTACTTGTACTTCATCTGTCTGTCT
>NC_055958.1:30850022-30852522 GCF_018492685.1 Alosa sapidissima | reverse complement strand
GTGTGTATATGTGTGTGTGTGTATATGTGTGTGTGTGTGTGTGTGTGTGTATATGTGTGTGTGTGTGTGTGTGTGTGTGTGTGTGTGTGTGTGTGTGTGTGTATATGTGTGTGTGTGTGTGTGTGTGTATATATGTGTGTGTGTGTGTGTGTGTGTATATGTGTGTGTGTGTGTGTGTGTGTGTTTCTGATTACAGTACCTGGAGAGCCTCATGCTCAATGACATGCAGATGGCGGTCAAACTGTTAGGGGCGTGCGTAGGGGCTCTGAGGTTCTCCTTGACGTCCTCTGACACCCCTCCAGCTGTTTCACTGAGCGGAAGCTGAGAAGGAGCCTCAGATGGTTGAGAGCAGGAGAACTGGCAGAGTGCTGGGTGTTCTGGGGCATTGGCGACTTGGCTGGGTTCTTATGTGTGGCATCAGCATGAACACAATGTCAAAATGCTCTCATTTCACCTCAGTGTTGGAATGATGAAACAGTTTGCATTAGCCCCGTTCTCATTTTTCTTGTTCTTGTTTCATGATTGAGAGAATGGTGCCAGAATTCCCACAGTCATGTTCATCTGTATTAATTCCAACGTCAAAGCAACGAGATTGTCGAGAGCATTTTTGTTTTGAAACTATTTCATTTTATAGCATCAAGGAATCAAAGACACCCATTTCTTTCCTTACATTAACGAAGGTGTAGGTTTAGAATTTCACACGGTAGTTGTTGAGTACAATCACATGACATACATCCAAAGCAGCAATTCCAGCCTGGAGGCCGCTGTGGACTTCATGTGGAATGACCCATTTAAGCAGATGCCAAATAAATGCATTCAGTGTTAAATACTGACCAGACATCCTTGTGCCACATGATTGTTGTGTTTTTGTTGTGCGCTCCTATGGATTGTACAGCTCTCTGATCTTGCCTATGTGTAATTACAACAACGTCCTGCTGATTAAGGGCTGATTGGTTAGTCTACGCAATCTACGTGAACGCATTAAGCTACACAAGGAGGATTTGGTGCATACTTACGTGGCAAAGTGTGTTTTCCAGTTTTGTGTAACAAAACACAACACAAGCACAAGTGGCATATCATGCGTTTTCGATGGGGGCACATTGTCCATGCAGTTTGCTTGGACTATGATAGGGCTCTTCAACGTGTCTGTGTGTGGTGTGTGTTGCCTCCCCAATAAGAATGTAAATTTCTGTAAGTTTCATGTGTCATGTATGTGTGTGTGTGTGTGTGTGTGTGTGTGTGTGTGTGTGTGTGTGTGTGTGTGTGTGTGTGTGTGTGTGTGTGTGTTGCCTCCCCAATAGGAGCGTAAGTTTAAGGGTGGCTCCAGTCAGATCAGTGAGGCCATGCAGAGACAGCTGGGGGACCGAGTCAAGCTTCAGAGCCCCGTGTACAGCATCGACCAGACCAGAGACCTGGTGGAGGTCAAGACGGTCAACGGAGAGACATACAAGGTGGGTAGTATACACACTCACACAGACATACACACATACACACACACACACACACACACACACACACACACACACACATACATACAGGCATACACACATTCACACACTCAGACATACACACTAACAAACATAAAAACAAACAAAAAAAAAAAAAAAAGAATGTGGGCAGCTGTGGCCCACTGGTTAGCACTCTGGGCTTGTAACCGGAGGGTTGCCGGTTCGAGCCCCAACCAGTGGGTTGTGGCTGAAGTGCCCTTGAGCAAGGCACCTAACCGCTCACTGCTCCCTGAGCGCCGCCGTTGTAGCAGGCAGCTCACTGCGCCGGGATTAGTGTGTGCTTCACCTCACTGTGTGTTCACTGTGTTTCACTAATTCACCGATTGGGTTAAATGCAGAGACCAAATTTCCCTCACGGGATCAAAAAAGTATATATACTTATATGGTATGTACAAACCCACCCACCCATTCCACACCTACCCCACCCCTACCACTACCACATACTGTACATCATTAGGCAGGCTCACATGCACACGCGAAATTGATCGAAATTACATCTCAATCTCGAACTTCGAACTTAAAAGTAGAATCGACGATGCAGCCACACCCCCAAGTCACGTCCAGCATGTATGCCAAGACGCACAAACACACACGCATGTGCTGAACTGCAGCGTCAACACTAATTTTAGGCTGCAGCCAGTTAAAATATACACATCAATCTACCGAAATCAAAGCCCCTCTTGCTACTTTGAAATCACCGGTGTGGAAGTATTGATTCATTCACGTCAATTAAAACTAACTTAGCCTACTCAACTTAGCAAGTGAAAAGGTGATCTAGTACATATTCCATGAACACTAACCTTGGGTCTCTACGGAGTGTGCTAAAACAATCAAATTATCATTCTGTGTTGTTTCATTTCACTATGTTCACGTCTCTGTTTTAGCCTGATGTTAGTTCTGTTTACATTACAACCTCGTGGTTGGAACGGTTTCAAAATAAAAAGCGGTTTCAAAATAAAAGCCCCCCCGAAACAGAAAAGGAAAAGGCCAAA